>NC_140600.1:5000-199531 GCF_057381915.1 Diplotaxodon limnothrissa | reverse complement strand
TTTGTTAGGCTTTGGCACAGGATTGACAGGAGTGTTATATGGAGATACTGTGGGCTTTATTACTCCAGCTGTCAATAAATCTCCTATGATGATGTCTAAGGCTGCGGCTTTTTCAGCGGAAATGGGATATTGCTTGACATATACCGGCTTGTTGTTTTTCAGCTGAGCATGATAAGGTGTACAGTCGACAAATCCTACATCATTCTCACCTCTTGACCATAATGTCATGTTTTGATATTCAGCTGGCAATGTGACAGCAAAGATAGTACAGTGTATGGGGTAGGTTAGATCTATGTGTCGACATGGTGCAGTAATGTCATAGCCTATGTCTGAGTTATGCGACAAAACCACTGTTTGGCCTTCACTGGTGTGAGCAGTTATCATGTTGTTGAACAGTGTGAGAGAAACAAATATGTGGCTTCCAGGCATGGGGTTACCTGGTAGTGGTGTCTGTACACGTGTTTGGCACAGTGTGTGACGTGGGATACCAGTCAGATGGATATTGAGTTCATTCTCCGCTGAGGCGTCCAGCTGACACAGAGGCTGTTCCTTCTCCATGGTGTCGGTGCATAGGGCAGAGAAAACATAGCTGTTATCAGTGTCTGCAAACATTTCACCCTTTGTGTTAAATGAAATACACAAGTTCATTTTTGCCATTAAATCTCTGCCTAATAGATTCACAGGCGAGTTTGGAATAATTATGAATGGATGATATGTAATTTCGTCTGGTTTTGGGCCCCAGCGTGTTTTTAGAGAATGAGTTTTGGGGCATTGCACTAGAGTTCCGTTTATTCCCATGGTGTTGATGCACACAGAGGAAACAGGCCCACTATAGAATTTTCCAGACAGTGAACTTTTAGTGGCTCCACTGTCAACTAAAAAGGAATAAATCTTTTCACCTATTTCTATATCTAACGTGGGCAAGCTTTCTGTGTTACGGGACAATTGCAAATGCAGCATCGTGTGTAGTGCTTCACACTGTCCCTCGTCTTCACCTGGGCCTCCCTATTGTCGGTCCAGTCTTTCGTTATCATATGGGTGGGGATTAAAATGTGGATTATAAGGTTGCTGCCTAAGTGCAAAAGGGCCATTATTTTGATGTGATTCCTGTCTGCGTTGCCAGTTACCTTGTCTGGAAGAGCTCTGCTGACGCCTAGTGGCAGGAGCTGGTCCTGTGTTTTGTGGTTGAGACCTACGTGCTGCTGATTTGCATTCCCTCCTCCAGTGTCCTATTTTTCCACAATAAAAACATGCGTCTCCACTCCTATCTCTCCTTCTGAAATCTCCCTGCTGCGCTTGTTGAGGGGGCGGGGCCCCTGCATACATCATTTTTTCACTTTCCTCTGAGCCTTCAACATCAAAATTCAACATCATCTTAACACTTTTAGCCTTCGTGCTGTTGGGGAAAAGATCTGCACCAGCTTTTGTTTTGACAAGTGTGATAAAGTTCTTTATCTTCATGTCATAGAGATTATCAGTGGCAGTCAGCTTCAATAGTTGTGAACATTCTGGATGAATATTGTTTAAGAATGTTGTTATGAAAATCTGATCATTTCCTCCTTCAGGCGTGCATGCCTCATTAGTCCAGCAGTGTGTGAAACGTTTGATTTTATCTCTAGACATTGTGAGCAGAAATTTCTTTAGATTTTGAAAAAAGGCTGTGATTTTGTCATCGTTTATCCACAAAAACGAGGTGGTGTTGGCTGCTTGGTCATCTTTAGGGTCTAGTTCCTCTACTTCTTCAATAAGCTGAGATTCAGTCACACCTGGAATTCGTTGACATAATATATATCTATAATCAGGCCCACCCAAGTGGTGGTATCTGGTTTTACAGTTAATTTTGATTTTTTATCGGACCCGTCTAAGGTCTTTGAATTATTCTGACCCATGGTCAGTGATTTCCAGAGGGGTTTAGACGCTTGAAGGATTTAAGTTAGTTTTTATTTTGCTGTGGCACACCTGAGGTTACTTGATTTTTTGCTAGCAATTTTATCTTTTTAGTGAGCAACTTCTCACTTTTTAACGAGCAACTTCTCGTTTTATGACCCCAGGCAACTTCCTGTGTCCTTTCTGCTGGTGAGCAACTTCTTAGTTTATGACAACAGGCAACTTCCTGTGTCCTTTCTGCTTTAATTTACAAAACAACAGGCAACTTCCTGTGTTTCTATGTGGGCCACTAAAGAAGGCCTCGTCAGCGTATCCCACTTGTTACTATGTGGGCCACTGAAGAAGGCCTCGTCAGCGTATCCCGTTTCTATGTGGATCACTGAGAAAGGCATAACACAGTCTTATAAAATAAAAGACGAGTGCCTACCTTCGTCAGGATCCCACTTCTGACACCAAAATTGAAGGAAACGGCTTCCAGGGCCTAATCCGTGGATCGGCTTCCTCCGAGGCGTGGACGTCTATCAGCAGAGAATGTACCTTAGTCTGTAACACAGTCAAATATATTCTCAAGTAATATTCAAGCATGCCATTCAGCGTGTTAGTACGAGCTCGGGAGCAGCTTGGGAGAACAAGAAAACAGAGACTGCTTCAGGTTGTCTTCCCAAATTGACTCAACTTTATTCACAAGTACAACAGTTTATATAGAGGGACAAATTCATGAGTCAGCAGATTCTCAGTTTAAACCAGTACAGACCAAGATAAGGGAGCGTCTTTCTGCCCTTGGGTGAAGAAGCATCCTTTGTATAGTGTATCAGTTCAGCTACAATTGTGATTATCTCAGCGACATATTTTCAAGGCACGAAATAAAGAGTTCTTTCATTAGTGAATTCTGAAACAAACCATCTGGCCTTCAACAGGCGTCTCCTAAAAGATTAAGAAACTAATGTAGCTGAGGGAGTGATCTCTGTGGTATTTCAACCTTGTACCAGCCTGTGATTCTCACACATCAATTCTTGGGTCAAAGAGAACAATAACTAAAACAAAGGGGCCTTATTGAATGACAGAGTTTTCCTGCATAATGTCACTATAAAACAATATCCAGTAAATGCTCCCATGGTACTAAAATACCTAACAATCACGTATATCAGGACATCTCTTCTGAACCAAGACGAAGTGGTGCTACAAAGGAATTATTTCTTTAGGAGAGCATTTAATAGCAGTCTGGCCTGCAACAAAATGCACCGCTAAAAATACAGTTTCTGCTTGTCCCAGAATTTATTAATTTTGAGAGTGAAGTTGTAGGACTGATGCTGGTTAGTGGTGTAGGTTTCATGGATGTGACACCTTGTGTAAAATGACGACCAGAGCATATTATTAGGTCAGTTCACTGTAGTTAGGCAGAGGTGTCTTAAAAAGTACCACCTTATACAAAACAAATGAAGGTCCAGTATAAGAAAGAATAAGAAGAGAAAAAAAGCAACATCCTGCTAAATGAAGTCATTTTTAAACATTACTCTAAATGTAGCCATTAGTTTTTGTTGCTGGCCATACAAAAATAAGTATACTTCAATTATATTTCCCAAGTATATCTTACCTAGTACGTATACTAATAATGCTTCTTGGGACTATATTGGCCCCCGTTTTAGTACATAACAGTATTCTTGAAATTAACTTTTAGATGTACTTTTTGTTCACCATAATTGTACTAGCATAATGTCATAATGTCTACAAGAGTATAATTAAATATACTCGACTCTATCACAATACTAACCTTACAAGTATACTATTAATTAATAGTATTACTAATGTTTCACATTGTTTGACTAAACAAATGCATTTATTAATATATGAGGTTCCATTCAGTTCAAGGAATTAAATTTTAGTGTGGCTGCAACTTACTCCTTAAGTTAAAAATTATGCTGTATATTGTAGTTTATATGTTATACTGCTTTCACAGTGAATCACATTTTATAGTAATACACTCTGAATGAGGATTTTTTTTTCTCAAAGATATTTTTATTGAGTTGAAGCAACAAAGAAAAGCAAATACACGCAGAATTGTCAAACGCCAAACAAGCAAGTTTCACAGTGACTGTTAAAACTGAAATATCAGAATACAGATTAATGACACACTCACATGTCTTATAGTTGCTTCCAGCAGTTTATCCCCTACCCACAACACTTAGAACCCCTATCCCTCAGACCAGGAAGGAAAAAACCCAACAAACAAAGCAAGAAAAAAGAAGCAAACAAATAAAAACAACTGAATGAGGATTTAAGTAATTACTCTTAGATCTACAGTAGAAAACAACAGAAATCCGGATGGTGTAATAGTATAATCTCAGTAACATCACCAATTGTTACATTTGCTGTATTTTACAGCTGTTTCCATGAGTACGGTGAGTTACCGTAAAAATAGTGTAATCTCATGGAATTTTCCCACAATTACATGCAAATTACAGTACTAAACTGCTAACATCCTTTAGAGTTTTTTACTGTTGATTTTGCAGTACTAAGCTATGGAAATTACTGCAAAGGCTAACTGTAATCGGGTAATTTCATGGTGAGAAATGTCTTTGACAAAAAAATGCAGGATTAATTAATAGCTGTATATGACTGCTAGGTTAGGACGTGGTTAGGTGCAAATACTTAAGAGAGAGAGATTTTGCTCTATTAATATTTAATGGAAATCTTTTCCTCCATAAGATTGTGGGCAAAGTCAATAAATTGTCTCCTGGCTTTCAGGTCCCCCTGAGCCAAATTTACAGTTTTTGCAATTAAGAAAAGAAAAAAAGATTTAAGGTGAAACAAATTTTTTCAATTCATGGAATGATGACATTATCACTCATTCCATATTGTTCCTAAAGTTTGCAGTCTTTTTTTTAGTTAAAAGTTAAAGCAGAGCTTGTTTTTTTAGCTTCTTTGATAATGTAACTCTGCATATGTGTACATGCATGTGCACTGATGTGTGCATGGGGGGTGATTTAACATTACAGTCCCTTGAAATAGCATTCATAGTCCTTGAACTTGTGCACATTTTGTCACCTTACAACCACAAACAAAAGATGTTTTTATTGACAGTTTCAATGGTAGATTAACACAAAGTAGCACATAATTGTGAAGTGGCATGAAAATAATACATGGTTGTCAAAATTCTAAGCAAATGAAATTTGGAAAAGTGTGTCATTCTTTTCTATTCACCCCCTGCTCTTCATAGAGCCACATTTTGCTCCAGTTACACCTGCAGGTCTTTTGGAGTACGTCTCTACCAGCTTTGCACATCTAGAGACTGAATTATTTGCCCATTCTTCACTGTAAAACAGCTCAAACTTAGACAGATTGGATGGAAAGCGTCTCTGAGTCTGTATGACTATGTTTACTGTTTTGTCTATTTCAAACAGATGCCTGTCCTCACCTCTGCAGTGCTGCCGTCTCCTCTAACCCGGCATGTTTCTAAGGTATGTTTTCTTTCTTTTGGATGTTGTTCTTGTGGTTTTTCTTCAGAGATGAGGTTTGCAGTGTCTGTGTGGTGCAGCCGGTCTAGTCTAGGGGTAATGTCAGAGATTGAAACTTTACTGATAAATTGTCCAACTAAAAAAATACCGGGGTCCACAAATGTCATGTGACAACTAGGGATGGGTACCGGTATCCGGTGCCGTTATGGTACCGGTTCTGACATAAACGGTAGTAAACAGACCGAAAAGCAGCGCACATTTCGGTGCTTTATTTCGGTGCTTTTTTCCCCCTGAGATATCATACACTTTGGATTCTAGCCAATCATTTTACCTTTCCGAGGATAGTAGGCGGGCCCAGGTACGTACGTTCTTTTAGAGCAGAGCTACAGATTAAAAATGCCCAAGGCGAAGCGGTCAAAGTCTGGCTGTATTTCACAGCAAAAGATGCAAACTCAGCAGCCTGCAACAAGTGCTTTAAGGTGATACTGTGCAAAGGAGGTAACATCTCGAATCTGACGACGAACCTGGCGACGCATAGCGTTTTTTTAAAAGCCAAGAAATGCACCATATTTGATAGCTTGCTGCAAGACCTCACACCAAGCACATCTACTGCGGCTGTGGTGCCTGTTATCAGACCCGGAGTTAGCAACATCCCCCAAGAACCCGAAGACGAGAGTCCTGGCCCCTAGCCCTGCCAGTGTAGTGGAAATGATGACGGATGATGATGCAGCAGCAGCCGTTCTTCTCTGGGCGAGGAGCTTAATGTTGTTCGTGTGTAATTTACGTTGAGTAGGCTAACCACGTTATTACATTAATGCATGCAAGGTGAAGTAGCAAACACCGTCGTAGTTACATGCAGCTGTCTTCTTGTTTGATGGCAGATGCTCCCTTCATCCTGGCCAAAAAAGCTAAAATGACAAAAGAAAAAGTGGAAAACAGCTGAACATGAGAGGTTTTTGGACAAAGTTTGTGTTTTTTCCATTGTTTAAGCACTGCTAACCTAACCTAAACGATACCCATCCCTAGTGACAACCTAATTGGCTTACGGGATGATGACGTCCAGAGATGGGCAGTAACGCGTTACTGTAATCCGATTACTTTTTTTCAAATAACGAGTAAAGTAAGGAATTACTATTGCAAAAACGGTAATTAGATTACTGTTACTTTCCCGTAGGAACGCTGCGTTACTGCGTTACTAAAACCGTGATTTTTTTTTTGCGAGAATGTCTCATGACAGTGACGTAAGCGAGTGCCACATTTGTGACAACAGCTGCGTGCAGATCAACAATGGATCATATATCGAGTGCGGGAGAGAGTATGAGCGTTTTCCTTTACTTTCTATGAAACAACAATTCCCACCAAGGCTTTTCAGTGTGAAATTTAGTGTATAGAAAATACCTGTGCCAGGTTGTCTCCATCTAGTGGTGAACATGGCCTCACCACTACATCAAGTGAGCTTTTCACTGTGCACAGTGACACAAAAGTCATTTAACAATTTTAAAAAAAGCAATGTTACAGATTCAGTAAGAACTGAAGTTTATCATAATCCTTCAAGTTTCACTCAGTAACAGCAGCTTTTTAATATTATTGACTATATTTTAGAGTCACATTTATATGAAATGTCAAACAATCACAGAGTGACACTGAACTAAACAATCAATGCCATGTGAGTTGTTCTTGTTTGTTCTTTATCTCAGATTTATTGTAAGCAGCGGGAGTAAAAGCTAAAGAAAAATAGTAAAGATATGAATGAATCTCTGCTCTTACAGCTTTTATTGTGCCATAATGTCTGCTTTGAAACTGTCCTCTTGCTCGTCTCTTGGATGCTCACCTCTTCTTCACCTGTTCCTTTGACCAAACTGCTGCACTCTCGTTCTCTGCTCTCGCCTCCTCTTCTGGTTATAATTAGGATGCAGTCAGCATGTGCCAAACAAACTCCCCCCAAATCGATCATGTTTGATATGATGATGACGTTTTTAACATCTTATTTATGCACTTGTTGGGTGGGAAAGAGTAAACAAAGATGGGGCATAGAAGCAGAACTGAGTCCTACGTGTGGAGGGACAGTAACTGTGTGTGTATATGTAAGCATTTAAACACTGCAGAGAGTCAAATTAACAGTAACACTATTTTGTCTAAGTCCGCCATTGTAGAAATTCATTTCACCGAAACAATAACATGGCGCACAATGTGACAATAAACGTATAAAACACAAATTCTTACCTAGCAGGAGAATAAATAATCAGTATTTTAAGGCTACTGCATGTATAGATGTCACTGCTTGCTCACATAAGCTAGCTCTGAGACCCGCCAGAGTTTACGCCACAGTTGACTGTCGCGAAAGAGTCGTAAATCACCGGCATTGTAAAACTTAAAATGATTCCAGGGCATGTTATAAAACACCCAATAGATGTACTGGATATTAAACGGTATCAAACGACTAAATGAACACAGGGTTACAATTACATGCTCACGTCGTCACATCGAGAGTTTATTCATTAATCATCAGAGTTCAACAATGTTACATCCAGTTGAAAACAGCTTCACTAACGCCAGCAAAACAGGCTAACAGTATATAAGAGCACAAAAACAGCCGTGCTTATCGACAGCTCGACATATCCTCAACAACTCACCTCAGTATGTGTAACCCGTTCATGTGTTACGCCTGTTGTTCTTGCGTTGTGTTCTGGCGTGAAAGTAGGAGGCAGGAGACAGTACTGGGTCTTTGGCTCTTTACTGCACATCTGCAACACAGAAACATGTGTCTGATCTGTGTGTGTCACGCGACTGCCAGTACACCTCTCCTCCGGCCATGCTGAAAGCAGCTGTGTCTGCAGCTTCATTAACACTACAATAATATAATGAATCAAATACAACAAATTGTTTTAAAACATTAACTTAAGCTCTCAAAAACAAAAAGCACAAAATAAATAATATGTCACTGAAAAAAACATCAAAAACAACTTATAAGAACAATAAACAAAATAATTCAAAAACAAATAAACAGTCAGATAAATACAATTCAATAACCAGGACCCAATATTCTGGTACTTATAGTTCAAACATTATACTTCAGTACAATTATATTAATAACCGCCATCTAACAGGCAGTACAACACTGTACTTATAAAAACAATGACTGAAAGACAGCATCTCCAAAACATAAGAACATCTCCATACCTGCAACACAGAAATATGTGTCTGATCTGTGTGTGTCACGCGACTGCCAGTACACCTCTCCTGACGAAGGAAAAAAGAGTGCATGCTGTTAAAAAAAGACTGCCGCGAGTAGCCGCTAGCAATCAGGCTAACTTAGCATGCTAGCATTTTAGCTGCGTTCTCGGCTAAAACTCATAAGCGTATATTAGTGAACTCCGCCCTCCACAAAACTTATCCCGAATGAGTCTCTTAATGACAAACAAAAACGCGGCGGTTTGGCTGTATTCACATTGCAGCTTGGGATCTGAACAAACTTTAATTAGCTGAGAGCAACGTGGCAGTGACTTACCTCCGGCCATGCTGAAAGGAGCTGTGACCGGGGCACACATGCACGCGCCTACGTCACCACGCAGCGCACACACACATGAACGCACTATACACATATGCAGCATATTTATTTTACTTGGTTTTAGAGTTGGAGTATTTACATATTGATCTGAAATATTTTGCTGCTGAACAGCAGAGTTCCAAAGCGTCCCCCTGTAACCATGGTTACGCAGATGCATTCCGACTGTCACGTCACCGAGGAGAACCTGTTTCAAATGTATACCTGGATCAACCTGCAATCAGTTTGAAAAGTTTTCTGCTGAGATCCGCAGCTCGACTTCCTGGCACCCCGGGATAAGATGAGTTGCTGTGTTTTTCACGGAGAAAAAATAACGTCAGTGTTAGATGAAAAAAAAAAGATGCAAGCAGAAGAGGACAGCAGATTGAGAAGAGATTTATTCAAACGGTAAGGAGCTTCTAACAAGTGATATCTGATAAGCTTAAAACTTAAATCTTAAATCTAATGTCCAGATTCATGCTAAACTTTTCTGATTACTCCGTGTATCTGCACTGTTAGACTTTTCATCGCCACTTTACGGTAACATACTGGCGTCACTGCTGCCAGCGTCATATCGTGACGCCGTGTTACGGTAGCTTACCTTTCTGCAGGATGATACCGTTTTTTGCTGGTGTGGTATAATACTCTTGGACAAATTATGGTAACGCACCGTAGCCTTTTTTACGGTATCTCACTGGCGACAGTTATGTCAGTGAGATACCGTTATGTCGTTATGTCGTAAATTACGTCAACAAAGTAACATCATACTGTGATTAATAAATTGGTATACTACCGTTTATTCACGGTATGTCACTGTAAGCCCGCTGCAAGGTAATAAACTGCAATATATTAACCAGTAACTTACCGTTATCACGCATCATCAGTACCAAAAATATTCATCTCTGCTAGAGGACACCGTGTCCTAACAGGCGGTCATTTACTCTTTTAAAAGGTCGTAATTTACCGTAATTTCAGTTAACAGTAACATACTGTAAGAGACTGGAGGGTTCCAAAAAAGTTGGATGGATGGATACACACACACACACACACACACACACACACACACACACACAAAATATAATTCATGTGCTTTGCACCACTTTATTTCAATTCTGATTCTTCCCTGCTGAAATACACATTTCCAAAATCAAAAACTGAAAAGAACTGAAAACATATTTTCATTGAGGAAGCACTTGTTTTTACTAAACCATGTAATCCATTATTTTCTCAGATGGTTGTACAAACAATAACAATATTATGTCATATCCATATCATGGCAGACAACACATGCTCAAGTGTTGGGTTTCCTTACTTATATTTTGTAGGGTCTCAAACCTACAATGTGA
Organism: Diplotaxodon limnothrissa; assembly: GCF_057381915.1. NCBI lineage: Eukaryota > Metazoa > Chordata > Actinopteri > Cichliformes > Cichlidae > Diplotaxodon > Diplotaxodon limnothrissa. The sequence continues at coordinate 189,299 of NC_140600.1, read as the reverse complement.
AGTGCCTTGGCATTCATTTTGTTGGCACCATACAAACAAACTGAATTGTAATGGATATAATATCAAGCCCCACACGTCTGCCTTTATATACACTTTGTCCAAAATACTGGCTCACACGACCAAATCATTGCACAAAACAGGGTCCACAAGGACATGGATGAGCGTGTGTGGTGTGAAGGAACTTGACTGACCTGCACTGAACCCTGATCTTGCTTTGTGGACTGAGTTCATTGATTTGTAGGGTGAGCCAATACATGTGACAATTAAAGTGTAAGTAGCTGAAATAATTTTTAACAAACGGGTAAAAGAAGGTTAGCACTGTTGCCACACAGCAAGAAGGTCCTGAGTTCAATTCCACCATCAGGTCTTTCTGTGTGGAGTTTGCATGTTCTCCCCGTGTTTGCGTGGGTTCTCTCCGGGTACTCCGGCTTCCTCCCACCGTCCAAAGACATGCAGCTTGTGGGGATAGGTTAATTGGATAATACAAATTGCCACTAGGTGTGAATGTGCAAGTGAATGTGAGTGTGAATGGTTGTCTGTCCCTGTGTGTTGGCCCTGCGACAGACTGGCGACCTGTCCAGGGTGTACCCCGCCTTTCGCCCTATGACAGCTGGGATAGGCTCCAGCGCCCCCCGCGACCCTGAAAAAGGATAAGCGGAAGTGAATGGATGGATGGATGGGTAAAAGAAGGGAAAAAAAATCAAAACTGTTGCACTCAAAAAAACCTATTGGACAGAGACAGCGTCTTGCAAGATGGCGAGAGAGCTTGTCTTCATTGTTGCTCGTCTTGTGTAAATGTCCAGAAAGCATGGGCCATGGATCATCTGTGGAGACATGGGTAACAACACATTGGTCACTTAAATTATACAAGAAATTTACTAATTTCCCTAATTTGAAGTTCTCCACTCAAATTCAGTAAGCCACTGGAGGAAAGTTGTGACATGAGGGTTAATGTGAACAACCTTTCGCTTCACAGTGGTCCCAGTCTTCCTGCTTGTCCCAACCTTGGAGGTACATTTTGTTCCCTCTTCAGGGTTTATCCTTACAAAAAACCTTGCACCCGCTGACTCCTGGTATTCCAGGTTCAATACATAGAATGAACCAAAGAAGACTGACATTGCATCAGCACAGGTGTTCTCTTTGTCCAGCTCAACAATTACACGCCCCTCTGCACTCACCATCCAGCAGGTGGCGGTCATTGAACTTTGTCCTTAAATGTATAGGGGCAACATGTTGTCATTATGCAACATAAAATAATTTCAATACTTCACTTCTTCACACTGTCTAGATAGTCATAAAGCAAATACCTACGTACAGTTAATTATTAATGGCCTTGTGTACATAGGTCCATTTTAACATATTATAATTGTATATAATTGGGAATTATTCTGCACATTAAACACACCTAACAAAGAGTCAGCCCAGTTAAAGTACCGGAGGTGAATCAACTGTATGGTTATTTTGGAGTTTATAGTTTGTGCTGCTGTTAAACTTTACAGTATTGACTTCAGTATTTCTGCTGTTGGTGTAGCTAGACTACTGTTGATCAGTAATATGTAATGTGAAATTTGATATTGTTACTTTGCTGGATTCACTGAGACACATGTCCAACAACCTTGGTTTATAAAGGAAATTACAGAAATTTGAGCTAACAAAACAGAGACTGGATACCTGTGTCCACGAAAAGCTCCTGTGCCAAACAGAAATTTTAATATGGTCGAATCAGCTCTATGTCATAAATGACTTCTTACCAAGCATAATCAGCCTTGGGGTGCTTGGCAGGCTTTTAACATGCAAACTGAACAATATAAATTTGTGTGCACTGAAGCCACAAATTTCGGAGCCTGGGGAGCGAACACCCGCACAAAGGGTGGCCAGGCGGCCCGGTCCGGGTTTTTTCTTCTTTTCTTCTTTCTTTCACACGCCTGGTGGGCGGTGCCACCCGATCACAAGGGCTGGCAAGGATTTCGGAGCCTGGGGAGCGGACACCCACACAAAGGGTGGCCAGGCGGCCCGGTCCGGGTTTTTTCTTCTTTTCTTCTTTCTTTCACACGCCTGGTGGGCGGTGCCACCCGATCACAAGGGCTGGCAAGGCTTTCGGAGCCTGGGGAGCGGACACCCTCACAAAGGGTGGCCAGGCGGCCCGGTCCGGGTTTTTTCTTCTTTTCTTCTTTCTTTCACACGCCTGGTGGGCGGTGCCACCCGATCACAAGGGCTGGCAAGGATTTCGGAGCCTGGGGAGCGGACACCCACACAAAGGGTGGCCAGGCGGCCCGGTCCGGGTTTTTTCTTCTTTTCTTCTTTCTTTCACACGCCTGGTGGGCGGTGCCACCCGATCACAAGGGCTGGCAAGGCTTTCGGAGCCTGGGGAGCGGACACCCGCACAAAGGGTGGCCAGGCGGCCCGGTCCGGGTTTTTTCTTCTTTTCTTCTTTCTTTCACACGCCTGGTGGGCGGTGCCACCCGATCACAAGGGCTGGCAAGGCTTTCGGAGCCTGGGGAGCGGACACCCTCACAAAGGGTGGCCAGGCGGCCCGGTCCGGGTTTTTTCTTCTTTTCTTCTTTCTTTCACACGCCTGGTGGGCGGTGCCACCCCATCACAAGGGCTGGCAAGGATTTCGGAGCCTGGGGAGCGGACACCCACACAAAGGGTGGCCAGGCGGCCCGGTCCGGGTTTTTTCTTCTTTTCTTCTTTCTTTCACACGCCTGGTGGGCGGTGCCACCCGATCACAAGGGCTGGCAAGGCTTTCGGACCCTGGGGAGCGGACACCCTCACAAAGGGTGGCCAGGCGGCCCGGTCCGGGTTTTTTCTTCTTTTCTTCTTTCTTTCACACGCCTGGTGGGCGGTGCCACCCGATCACAAGGGCTGGCAAGGATTTCGGAGCCTGGGGAGCGGACACCCACACAAAGGGTGGCCAGGCGGCCCGGTCCGGGTTTTTTCTTCTTTTCTTCTTTCTTTCACACGCCTGGTGGGCGGTGCCACCCGATCACAAGGGCTGGCAAGGCTTTCGGAGCCTGGGGAGCGGACACCCGCACAAAGGGTGGCCAGGCGGCCCGGTCCGGGTTTTTTCTTCTTTTCTTCTTTCTTTCACACGCCTGGTGGGCGGTGCCACCCGATCACAAGGGCTGGCAAGGCTTTCGGAGCCTGGGGAGCGGACACCCTCACAAAGGGTGGCCAGGCGGCCCGGTCCGGGTTTTTTCTTCTTTTCTTCTTTCTTTCACACGCCTGGTGGGCGGTGCCACCCGATCACAAGGGCTGGCAAGGATTTCGGAGCCTGGGGAGCGGACACCCACACAAAGGGTGGCCAGGCGGCCCGGTCCGGGTTTTTTCTTCTTTTCTTCTTTCTTTCACACGCCTGGTGGGCGGTGCCACCCGATCACAAGGGCTGGCAAGGCTTTCGGACCCTGGGGAGCGGACACCCTCACAAAGGGTGGCCAGGCGGCCCGGTCCGGGTTTTTTCTTCTTTTCTTCTTTCTTTCACACGCCTGGTGGGCGGTGCCACCCGATCACAAGGGCTGGCAAGGATTTCGGAGCCTGGGGAGCGGACACCCACACAAAGGGTGGCCAGGCGGCCCGGTCCGGGTTTTTTCTTCTTTTCTTCTTTCTTTCACACGCCTGGTGGGCGGTGCCACCCGATCACAAGGGCTGGCAAGGCTTTCGGAGCCTGGGGAGCGGACACCCTCACAAAGGGTGGCCAGGCGGCCCGGTCCGGGTTTTTTCTTCTTTTCTTCTTTCTTTCACACGCCTGGTGGGCGGTGCCACCCCATCACAAGGGCTGGCAAGGCTTTCGGAGCCTGGGGAGCGGACACCCTCACAAAGGGTGGCCAGGCGGCCCGGTCCGGGTTTTTTCTTCTTTTCTTCTTTCTTTCACACGCCTGGTGGGCGGTGCCACCCCATCACAAGGGCTGGCAAGGCTTTCGAAGCCTGGGGAGCGGACACCCGCACAAAGGGTGGCCAGGCGGCCCGGTCCGGGTTTTTTCTTCTTTTCTTCTTTCTTTCACACGCCTGGTGGGCGGTGCCACCCGATCACAAGGGCTGGCAAGGCTTTCGGAGCCTGGGGAGCGGACACCCGCACAAAGGGTGGCCAGGCGGCCCGGTCCGGGTTTTTTCTTCTTTTCTTCTTTCTTTCACACGCCTGGTGGGCGGTGCCACCCCATCACAAGGGCTGGCAAGGCTTTCGGAGCCTGGGGAGCGGACACCCGCACAAAGGGTGGCCAGGCGGCCCGGTCCGGGTTTTTTCTTCTTTTCTTCTTTCTTTCACACGCCTGGTGGGCGGTGCCACCCCATCACAAGGGCTGGCAAGGCTTTCGGAGCCTGGGGAGCGGACACCCGCACAAAGGGTGGCCAGGCGGCCCGGTCCGGGTTTTTTCTTCTTTTCTTCTTTCTTTCACACGCCTGGTGGGCGGTGCCACCCGATCACAAGGGCTGGCAAGGCTTTTGGAGCCTGGGGAGCGGACACCCTCACAAAGGGTGGCCAGGCGGCCCGGTCCGGGTTTTTTCTTCTTTTCTTCTTTCTTTCACACGCCTGGTGGGCGGTGCCACCCGATCACAAGGGCTGGCAAGGCTTTCGGAGCCTGGGGAGCGGACACCCGCACAAAGGGTGGCCAGGCGGCCCGGTCCGGGTTTTTTCTTCTTTTCTTCTTTCTTTCACACGCCTGGTGGGCGGTGCCACCCGATCACAAGGGCTGGCAAGGCTTTCGGAGCCTGGGGAGCGGACACCCGCACAAAGGGTGGCCAGGCGGCCCGGTCCGGGTTTTTTCTTCTTTTCTTCTTTCTTTCACACGCCTGGTGGGCGGTGCCACCCGATCACAAGGGCTGGCAAGGCTTTCGGAGCCTGGGGAGCGGACACCCTCACAAAGGGTGGCCAGGCGGCCCGGTCCGGGTTTTTTCTTCTTTTCCTCTTTCTTTCACACGCCTGGTGGGCGGTGCCACCCGATCACAAGGGCTGGCAAGGCTTTCGGAGCCTGGGGAGCGGACACCCTCACAAAGGGTGGCCAGGCGGCCCGGTCCGGGTTTTTTCTTCTTTTCTTCTTTCTTTCACACGCCTGGCGGGCGGTGCCACCCGATCACAAGGGCTGGCAAGGCTTTCGGAGCCTGGGGAGCGGACACCCGCACAAAGGGTGGCCAGGCGGCCCGGTCCGGGTTTTTTCTTCTTTTCTTCTTTCTTTCACACGCCTGGTGGGCGGTGCCACCCGATCACAAGGGCTGGCAAGGCTTTTGGAGCCTGGGGAGCGGACACCCACACAAAGGGTGGCCAGGCGGCCCGGTCCGGGTTTTTTCTTCTTTTCTTCTTTCTTTCACACGCCTGGTGGGCGGTGCCACCCCATCACAAGGGCTGGCAAGGCTTTCGGAGCCTGGGGAGCGGACACCCGCACAAAGGGTGGCCAGGCGGCCCGGTCCGGGTTTTTTCTTCTTTTCTTCTTTCTTTCACACGCCTGGTGGGCGGTGCCACCCCATCACAAGGGCTGGCAAGGCTTTCGGAGCCTGGGGAGCGGACACCCTCACAAAGGGTGGCCAGGCGGCCCGGTCCGGGTTTTTTCTTCTTTTCTTCTTTCTTTCACACGCCTGGTGGGCGGTGCCACCCGATCACAAGGGCTGGCAAGGCTTTCGGAGCCTGGGGAGCGGACACCCGCACAAAGGGTGGCCAGGCGGCCCGGTCCGGGTTTTTTCTTCTTTTCTTCTTTCTTTCACACGCCTGGTGGGCGGTGCCACCCGATCACAAGGGCTGGCAAGGCTTTCGGAGCCTGGGGAGCGGACACCCGCACAAAGGGTGGCCAGGCGGCCCGGTCCGGGTTTTTTCTTCTTTTCTTCTTTCTTTCACACGCCTGGTGGGCGGTGCCACCCCATCACAAGGGCTGGCAAGGCTTTCGGAGCCTGGGGAGCGGACACCCGCACAAAGGGTGGCCAGGCGGCCCGGTCCGGGTTTTTTCTTCTTTTCTTCTTTCTTTCACACGCCTGGTGGGCGGTGCCACCCGATCACAAGGGCTGGCAAGGCTTTCGGAGCCTGGGGAGCGGACACCCTCACAAAGGGTGGCCAGGCGGCCCGGTCCGGGTTTTTTCTTCTTTTCTTCTTTCTTTCACACGCCTGGTGGGCGGTGCCACCCGATCACAAGGGCTGGCAAGGCTTTCGGAGCCTGGGGAGCGGACACCCTCACAAAGGGTGGCCAGGCGGCCCGGTCCGGGTTTTTTCTTCTTTTCCTCTTTCTTTCACACGCCTGGTGGGCGGTGCCACCCGATCACAAGGGCTGGCAAGGCTTTCGGATCCCGGGGAGCGGACACCCTCACAAAGGGTGGCCAGGCGGCCCGGTCCGGGTTTTTTCTTCTTTTCTTCTTTCTTTCACACGCCTGGTGGGCGGTGCCACCCGATCACAAGGGCTGGCAAGGCTTTCGGAGCCTGGGGAGCGGACACCCTCACAAAGGGTGGCCAGGCGGCCCGGTCCGGGTTTTTTCTTCTTTTCTTCTTTCTTTCACACGCCTGGTGGGCGGTGCCACCCGATCACAAGGGCTGGCAAGGCTTTCGGAGCCTGGGGAGCGGACACCCTCACAAAGGGTGGCCAGGCGGCCCGGTCCGGGTTTTTTCTTCTTTTCTTCTTTCTTTCACACGCCTGGTGGGCGGTGCCACCCCATCACAAGGGCTGGCAAGGCTTTCGGAGCCTGGGGAGCGGACACCCGCACAAAGGGTGGCCAGGCGGCCCGGTCCGGGTTTTTTCTTCTTTTCTTCTTTCTTTCACACGCCTGGTGGGCGGTGCCACCCGATCACAAGGGCTGGCAAGGCTTTCGGAGCCTGGGGAGCGGACACCCGCACAAAGGGTGGCCAGGCGGCCCGGTCCGGGTTTTTTCTTCTTTTCTTCTTTCTTTCACACGCCTGGTGGGCGGTGCCACCCGATCACAAGGGCTGGCAAGGCTTTCGGAGCCTGGGGAGCGGACACCCGCACAAAGGGTGGCCAGGCGGCCCGGTCCGGGTTTTTTCTTCTTTTCTTCTTTCTTTCACACGCCTGGTGGGCGGTGCCACCCGATCACAAGGGCTGGCAAGGCTTTCGGAGCCTGGGGAGCGGACACCCTCACAAAGGGTGGCCAGGCGGCCCGGTCCGGGTTTTTTCTTCTTTTCTTCTTTCTTTCACACGCCTGGTGGGCGGTGCCACCCGATCACAAGGGCTGGCAAGGATTTCGGAGCCTGGGGAGCGGACACCCACACAAAGGGTGGCCAGGCGGCCCGGTCCGGGTTTTTTCTTCTTTTCTTCTTTCTTTCACACGCCTGGTGGGCGGTGCCACCCGATCACAAGGGCTGGCAAGGCTTTCGGACCCTGGGGAGCGGACACCCTCACAAAGGGTGGCCAGGCGGCCCGGTCCGGGTTTTTTCTTCTTTTCTTCTTTCTTTCACACGCCTGGTGGGCGGTGCCACCCGATCACAAGGGCTGGCAAGGATTTCGGAGCCTGGGGAGCGGACACCCACACAAAGGGTGGCCAGGCGGCCCGGTCCGGGTTTTTTCTTCTTTTCTTCTTTCTTTCACACGCCTGGTGGGCGGTGCCACCCGATCACAAGGGCTGGCAAGGCTTTCGGAGCCTGGGGAGCGGACACCCTCACAAAGGGTGGCCAGGCGGCCCGGTCCGGGTTTTTTCTTCTTTTCTTCTTTCTTTCACACGCCTGGTGGGCGGTGCCACCCCATCACAAGGGCTGGCAAGGCTTTCGGAGCCTGGGGAGCGGACACCCTCACAAAGGGTGGCCAGGCGGCCCGGTCCGGGTTTTTTCTTCTTTTCTTCTTTCTTTCACACGCCTGGTGGGCGGTGCCACCCCATCACAAGGGCTGGCAAGGCTTTCGAAGCCTGGGGAGCGGACACCCGCACAAAGGGTGGCCAGGCGGCCCGGTCCGGGTTTTTTCTTCTTTTCTTCTTTCTTTCACACGCCTGGTGGGCGGTGCCACCCGATCACAAGGGCTGGCAAGGCTTTCGGAGCCTGGGGAGCGGACACCCGCACAAAGGGTGGCCAGGCGGCCCGGTCCGGGTTTTTTCTTCTTTTCTTCTTTCTTTCACACGCCTGGTGGGCGGTGCCACCCCATCACAAGGGCTGGCAAGGCTTTCGGAGCCTGGGGAGCGGACACCCGCACAAAGGGTGGCCAGGCGGCCCGGTCCGGGTTTTTTCTTCTTTTCTTCTTTCTTTCACACGCCTGGTGGGCGGTGCCACCCCATCACAAGGGCTGGCAAGGCTTTCGGAGCCTGGGGAGCGGACACCCGCACAAAGGGTGGCCAGGCGGCCCGGTCCGGGTTTTTTCTTCTTTTCTTCTTTCTTTCACACGCCTGGTGGGCGGTGCCACCCCATCACAAGGGCTGGCAAGGCTTTTGGAGCCTGGGGAGCGGACACCCGCACAAAGGGTGGCCAGGCGGCCCGGTCCGGGTTTTTTCTTCTTTTCTTCTTTCTTTCACACGCCTGGTGGGCGGTGCCACCCCATCACAAGGGCTGGCAAGGCTTTCGGAGCCTGGGGAGCGGACACCCGCACAAAGGGTGGCCAGGCGGCCCGGTCCGGGTTTTTTCTTCTTTTCTTCTTTCTTTCACACGCCTGGTGGGCGGTGCCACCCGATCACAAGGGCTGGCAAGGCTTTTGGAGCCTGGGGAGCGGACACCCGCACAAAGGGTGGCCAGGCGGCCCGGTCCGGGTTTTTTCTTCTTTTCTTCTTTCTTTCACACGCCTGGTGGGCGGTGCCACCCCATCACAAGGGCTGGCAAGGCTTTCGGAGCCTGGGGAGCGGACACCCGCACAAAGGGTGGCCAGGCGGCCCGGTCCGGGTTTTTTCTTCTTTTCTTCTTTCTTTCACACGCCTGGTGGGCGGTGCCACCCGATCACAAGGGCTGGCAAGGCTTTTGGAGCCTGGGGAGCGGACACCCTCACAAAGGGTGGCCAGGCGGCCCGGTCCGGGTTTTTTCTTCTTTTCTTCTTTCTTTCACACGCCTGGTGGGCGGTGCCACCCGATCACAAGGGCTGGCAAGGCTTTCGGAGCCTGGGGAGCGGACACCCGCACAAAGGGTGGCCAGGCGGCCCGGTCCGGGTTTTTTCTTCTTTTCTTCTTTCTTTCACACGCCTGGTGGGCGGTGCCACCCGATCACAAGGGCTGGCAAGGCTTTCGGAGCCTGGGGAGCGGACACCCGCACAAAGGGTGGCCAGGCGGCCCGGTCCGGGTTTTTTCTTCTTTTCTTCTTTCTTTCACACGCCTGGTGGGCGGTGCCACCCGATCACAAGGGCTGGCAAGGCTTTCGGAGCCTGGGGAGCGGACACCCTCACAAAGGGTGGCCAGGCGGCCCGGTCCGGGTTTTTTCTTCTTTTCCTCTTTCTTTCACACGCCTGGTGGGCGGTGCCACCCGATCACAAGGGCTGGCAAGGCTTTCGGAGCCTGGGGAGCGGACACCCTCACAAAGGGTGGCCAGGCGGCCCGGTCCGGGTTTTTTCTTCTTTTCTTCTTTCTTTCACACGCCTGGCGGGCGGTGCCACCCGATCACAAGGGCTGGCAAGGCTTTCGGAGCCTGGGGAGCGGACACCCTCACAAAGGGTGGCCAGGCGGCCCGGTCCGGGTTTTTTCTTCTTTTCTTCTTTCTTTCACACGCCTGGCGGGCGGTGCCACCCGATCACAAGGGCTGGCAAGGCTTTCGGAGCCTGGGGAGCGGACACCCGCACAAAGGGTGGCCAGGCGGCCCGGTCCGGGTTTTTTCTTCTTTTCTTCTTTCTTTCACACGCCTGGTGGGCGGTGCCACCCGATCACAAGGGCTGGCAAGGCTTTTGGAGCCTGGGGAGCGGACACCCACACAAAGGGTGGCCAGGCGGCCCGGTCCGGGTTTTTTCTTCTTTTCTTCTTTCTTTCACACGCCTGGTGGGCGGTGCCACCCCATCACAAGGGCTGGCAAGGCTTTCGGAGCCTGGGGAGCGGACACCCGCACAAAGGGTGGCCAGGCGGCCCGGTCCGGGTTTTTTCTTCTTTTCTTCTTTCTTTCACACGCCTGGTGGGCGGTGCCACCCCATCACAAGGGCTGGCAAGGCTTTCGGAGCCTGGGGAGCGGACACCCTCACAAAGGGTGGCCAGGCGGCCCGGTCCGGGTTTTTTCTTCTTTTCTTCTTTCTTTCACACGCCTGGTGGGCGGTGCCACCCGATCACAAGGGCTGGCAAGGCTTTCGGAGCCTGGGGAGCGGACACCCGCACAAAGGGTGGCCAGGCGGCCCGGTCCGGGTTTTTTCTTCTTTTCTTCTTTCTTTCACACGCCTGGTGGGCGGTGCCACCCGATCACAAGGGCTGGCAAGGCTTTCGGAGCCTGGGGAGCGGACACCCGCACAAAGGGTGGCCAGGCGGCCCGGTCCGGGTTTTTTCTTCTTTTCTTCTTTCTTTCACACGCCTGGTGGGCGGTGCCACCCCATCACAAGGGCTGGCAAGGCTTTCGGAGCCTGGGGAGCGGACACCCGCACAAAGGGTGGCCAGGCGGCCCGGTCCGGGTTTTTTCTTCTTTTCTTCTTTCTTTCACACGCCTGGTGGGCGGTGCCACCCGATCACAAGGGCTGGCAAGGCTTTCGGAGCCTGGGGAGCGGACACCCTCACAAAGGGTGGCCAGGCGGCCCGGTCCGGGTTTTTTCTTCTTTTCTTCTTTCTTTCACACGCCTGGTGGGCGGTGCCACCCGATCACAAGGGCTGGCAAGGCTTTCGGAGCCTGGGGAGCGGACACCCTCACAAAGGGTGGCCAGGCGGCCCGGTCCGGGTTTTTTCTTCTTTTCCTCTTTCTTTCACACGCCTGGTGGGCGGTGCCACCCGATCACAAGGGCTGGCAAGGCTTTCGGATCCCGGGGAGCGGACACCCTCACAAAGGGTGGCCAGGCGGCCCGGTCCGGGTTTTTTCTTCTTTTCTTCTTTCTTTCACACGCCTGGTGGGCGGTGCCACCCGATCACAAGGGCTGGCAAGGCTTTCGGAGCCTGGGGAGCGGACACCCTCACAAAGGGTGGCCAGGCGGCCCGGTCCGGGTTTTTTCTTCTTTTCTTCTTTCTTTCACACGCCTGGTGGGCGGTGCCACCCGATCACAAGGGCTGGCAAGGCTTTCGGAGCCTGGGGAGCGGACACCCTCACAAAGGGTGGCCAGGCGGCCCGGTCCGGGTTTTTTCTTCTTTTCTTCTTTCTTTCACACGCCTGGTGGGCGGTGCCACCCCATCACAAGGGCTGGCAAGGCTTTCGGAGCCTGGGGAGCGGACACCCGCACAAAGGGTGGCCAGGCGGCCCGGTCCGGGTTTTTTCTTCTTTTCTTCTTTCTTTCACACGCCTGGTGGGCGGTGCCACCCGATCACAAGGGCTGGCAAGGCTTTCGGACCCTGGGGAGCGGACACCCTCACAAAGGGTGGCCAGGCGGCCCGGTCCGGGTTTTTTCTTCTTTTCTTCTTTCTTTCACACGCCTGGTGGGCGGTGCCACCCGATCACAAGGGCTGGCAAGGCTTTCGGAGCCTGGGGAGCGGACACCCTCACAAAGGGTGGCCAGGCGGCCCGGTCCGGGTTTTTTCTTCTTTTCTTCTTTCTTTCACACGCCTGGTGGGCGGTGCCACCCGATCACAAGGGCTGGCAAGGCTTTCGGAGCCTGGGGAGCGGACACCCTCACAAAGGGTGGCCAGGCGGCCCGGTCCGGGTTTTTTCTTCTTTTCCTCTTTCTTTCACACGCCTGGTGGGCGGTGCCACCCGATCACAAGGGCTGGCAAGGCTTTCGGAGCCTGGGGAGCGGACACCCTCACAAAGGGTGGCCAGGCGGCCCGGTCCGGGTTTTTTCTTCTTTTCTTCTTTCTTTCACACGCCTGGCGGGCGGTGCCACCCGATCACAAGGGCTGGCAAGGCTTTCGGAGCCTGGGGAGCGGACACCCGCACAAAGGGTGGCCAGGCGGCCCGGTCCGGGTTTTTTCTTCTTTTCTTCTTTCTTTCACACGCCTGGTGGGCGGTGCCACCCGATCACAAGGGCTGGCAAGGCTTTTGGAGCCTGGGGAGCGGACACCCACACAAAGGGTGGCCAGGCGGCCCGGTCCGGGTTTTTTCTTCTTTTCTTCTTTCTTTCACACGCCTGGTGGGCGGTGCCACCCCATCACAAGGGCTGGCAAGGCTTTCGGAGCCTGGGGAGCGGACACCCGCACAAAGGGTGGCCAGGCGGCCCGGTCCGGGTTTTTTCTTCTTTTCTTCTTTCTTTCACACGCCTGGTGGGCGGTGCCACCCCATCACAAGGGCTGGCAAGGCTTTCGGAGCCTGGGGAGCGGACACCCTCACAAAGGGTGGCCAGGCGGCCCGGTCCGGGTTTTTTCTTCTTTTCTTCTTTCTTTCACACGCCTGGTGGGCGGTGCCACCCGATCACAAGGGCTGGCAAGGCTTTCGGAGCCTGGGGAGCGGACACCCGCACAAAGGGTGGCCAGGCGGCCCGGTCCGGGTTTTTTCTTCTTTTCTTCTTTCTTTCACACGCCTGGTGGGCGGTGCCACCCGATCACAAGGGCTGGCAAGGCTTTCGGAGCCTGGGGAGCGGACACCCGCACAAAGGGTGGCCAGGCGGCCCGGTCCGGGTTTTTTCTTCTTTTCTTCTTTCTTTCACACGCCTGGTGGGCGGTGCCACCCCATCACAAGGGCTGGCAAGGCTTTCGGAGCCTGGGGAGCGGACACCCGCACAAAGGGTGGCCAGGCGGCCCGGTCCGGGTTTTTTCTTCTTTTCTTCTTTCTTTCACACGCCTGGTGGGCGGTGCCACCCGATCACAAGGGCTGGCAAGGCTTTCGGAGCCTGGGGAGCGGACACCCTCACAAAGGGTGGCCAGGCGGCCCGGTCCGGGTTTTTTCTTCTTTTCTTCTTTCTTTCACACGCCTGGTGGGCGGTGCCACCCGATCACAAGGGCTGGCAAGGCTTTCGGAGCCTGGGGAGCGGACACCCTCACAAAGGGTGGCCAGGCGGCCCGGTCCGGGTTTTTTCTTCTTTTCCTCTTTCTTTCACACGCCTGGTGTGCGGTGCCACCCGATCACAAGGGCTGGCAAGGCTTTCGGATCCCGGGGAGCGGACACCCTCACAAAGGGTGGCCAGGCGGCCCGGTCCGGGTTTTTTCTTCTTTTCTTCTTTCTTTCACACGCCTGGTGGGCGGTGCCACCCGATCACAAGGGCTGGCAAGGCTTTCGGAGCCTGGGGAGCGGACACCCTCACAAAGGGTGGCCAGGCGGCCCGGTCCGGGTTTTTTCTTCTTTTCTTCTTTCTTTCACACGCCTGGTGGGCGGTGCCACCCGATCACAAGGGCTGGCAAGGCTTTCGGAGCCTGGGGAGCGGACACCCTCACAAAGGGTGGCCAGGCGGCCCGGTCCGGGTTTTTTCTTCTTTTCTTCTTTCTTTCACACGCCTGGTGGGCGGTGCCACCCCATCACAAGGGCTGGCAAGGCTTTCGGAGCCTGGGGAGCGGACACCCGCACAAAGGGTGGCCAGGCGGCCCGGTCCGGGTTTTTTCTTCTTTTCTTCTTTCTTTCACACGCCTGGTGGGCGGTGCCACCCGATCACAAGGGCTGGCAAGGCTTTCGGAGCCTGGGGAGCGGACACCCGCACAAAGGGTGGCCAGGCGGCCCGGTCCGGGTTTTTTCTTCTTTTCTTCTTTCTTTCACACGCCTGGTGGGCGGTGCCACCCGATCACAAGGGCTGGCAAGGCTTTCGGAGCCTGGGGAGCGGACACCCGCACAAAGGGTGGCCAGGCGGCCCGGTCCGGGTTTTTTCTTCTTTTCTTCTTTCTTTCACACGCCTGGTGGGCGGTGCCACCCGATCACAAGGGCTGGCAAGGCTTTCGGAGCCTGGGGAGCGGACACCCTCACAAAGGGTGGCCAGGCGGCCCGGTCCGGGTTTTTTCTTCTTTTCTTCTTTCTTTCACACGCCTGGTGGGCGGTGCCACCCGATCACAAGGGCTGGCAAGGATTTCGGAGCCTGGGGAGCGGACACCCACACAAAGGGTGGCCAGGCGGCCCGGTCCGGGTTTTTTCTTCTTTTCTTCTTTCTTTCACACGCCTGGTGGGCGGTGCCACCCGATCACAAGGGCTGGCAAGGCTTTCGGACCCTGGGGAGCGGACACCCTCACAAAGGGTGGCCAGGCGGCCCGGTCCGGGTTTTTTCTTCTTTTCTTCTTTCTTTCACACGCCTGGTGGGCGGTGCCACCCGATCACAAGGGCTGGCAAGGATTTCGGAGCCTGGGGAGCGGACACCCACACAAAGGGTGGCCAGGCGGCCCGGTCCGGGTTTTTTCTTCTTTTCTTCTTTCTTTCACACGCCTGGTGGGCGGTGCCACCCGATCACAAGGGCTGGCAAGGCTTTCGGAGCCTGGGGAGCGGACACCCTCACAAAGGGTGGCCAGGCGGCCCGGTCCGGGTTTTTTCTTCTTTTCTTCTTTCTTTCACACGCCTGGTGGGCGGTGCCACCCCATCACAAGGGCTGGCAAGGCTTTCGGAGCCTGGGGAGCGGACACCCTCACAAAGGGTGGCCAGGCGGCCCGGTCCGGGTTTTTTCTTCTTTTCTTCTTTCTTTCACACGCCTGGTGGGCGGTGCCACCCCATCACAAGGGCTGGCAAGGCTTTCGAAGCCTGGGGAGCGGACACCCGCACAAAGGGTGGCCAGGCGGCCCGGTCCGGGTTTTTTCTTCTTTTCTTCTTTCTTTCACACGCCTGGTGGGCGGTGCCACCCGATCACAAGGGCTGGCAAGGCTTTCGGAGCCTGGGGAGCGGACACCCGCACAAAGGGTGGCCAGGCGGCCCGGTCCGGGTTTTTTCTTCTTTTCTTCTTTCTTTCACACGCCTGGTGGGCGGTGCCACCCCATCACAAGGGCTGGCAAGGCTTTCGGAGCCTGGGGAGCGGACACCCGCACAAAGGGTGGCCAGGCGGCCCGGTCCGGGTTTTTTCTTCTTTTCTTCTTTCTTTCACACGCCTGGTGGGCGGTGCCACCCGATCACAAGGGCTGGCAAGGCTTTCGGAGCCTGGGGAGCGGACACCCGCACAAAGGGTGGCCAGGCGGCCCGGTCCGGGTTTTTTCTTCTTTTCTTCTTTCTTTCACACGCCTGGTGGGCGGTGCCACCCGATCACAAGGGCTGGCAAGGCTTTCGGAGCCTGGGGAGCGGACACCCGCACAAAGGGTGGCCAGGCGGCCCGGTCCGGGTTTTTTCTTCTTTTCTTCTTTCTTTCACACGCCTGGTGGGCGGTGCCACCCGATCACAAGGGCTGGCAAGGCTTTCGGAGCCTGGGGAGCGGACACCCGCACAAAGGGTGGCCAGGCGGCCCGGTCCGGGTTTTTTCTTCTTTTCTTCTTTCTTTCACACGCCTGGTGGGCGGTGCCACCCGATCACAAGGGCTGGCAAGGCTTTCGGAGCCTGGGGAGCGGACACCCGCACAAAGGGTGGCCAGGCGGCCCGGTCCGGGTTTTTTCTTCTTTTCTTCTTTCTTTCACACGCCTGGTGGGCGGTGCCACCCCATCACAAGGGCTGGCAAGGCTTTCGGAGCCTGGGGAGCGGACACCCGCACAAAGGGTGGCCAGGCGGCCCGGTCCGGGTTTTTTCTTCTTTTCTTCTTTCTTTCACACGCCTGGTGGGCGGTGCCACCCGATCACAAGGGCTGGCAAGGCTTTCGGAGCCTGGGGAGCGGACACCCTCACAAAGGGTGGCCAGGCGGCCCGGTCCGGGTTTTTTCTTCTTTTCTTCTTTCTTTCACACGCCTGGTGGGCGGTGCCACCCCATCACAAGGGCTGGCAAGGCTTTCGGAGCCTGGGGAGCGGACACCCGCACAAAGGGTGGCCAGGCGGCCCGGTCCGGGTTTTTTCTTCTTTTCTTCTTTCTTTCACACGCCTGGTGGGCGGTGCCACCCGATCACAAGGGCTGGCAAGGCTTTCGGAGCCTGGGGAGCGGACACCCGCACAAAGGGTGGCCAGGCGGCCCGGTCCGGGTTTTTTCTTCTTTTCTTCTTTCTTTCACACGCCTGGTGGGCGGTGCCACCCGATCACAAGGGCTGGCAAGGCTTTCGGAGCCTGGGGAGCGGACACCCGCACAAAGGGTGGCCAGGCGGCCCGGTCCGGGTTTTTTCTTCTTTTCTTCTTTCTTTCACACGCCTGGTGGGCGGTGCCACCCGATCACAAGGGCTGGCAAGGCTTTCGGAGCCTGGGGAGCGGACACCCGCACAAAGGGTGGCCAGGCGGCCCGGTCCGGGTTTTTTCTTCTTTTCTTCTTTCTTTCACACGCCTGGTGGGCGGTGCCACCCGATCACAAGGGCTGGCAAGGCTTTTGGAGCCTGGGGAGCGGACACCCTCACAAAGGGTGGCCAGGCGGCCCGGTCCGGGTTTTTTCTTCTTTTCTTCTTTCTTTCACACGCCTGGTGGGCGGTGCCACCCGATCACAAGGGCTGGCAAGGCTTTCGGAGCCTGGGGAGCGGACACCCGCACAAAGGGTGGCCAGGCGGCCCGGTCCGGGTTTTTTCTTCTTTTCTTCTTTCTTTCACACGCCTGGTGGGCGGTGCCACCCGATCACAAGGGCTGGCAAGGCTTTCGGAGCCTGGGGAGCGGACACCCGCACAAAGGGTGGCCAGGCGGCCCGGTCTGGGTTTTTTCTTCTTTTCTTCTTTCTTTCACACGCCTGGTGGGCGGTGCCACCCGATCACAAGGGCTGGCAAGGCTTTCGGAGCCTGGGGAGCGGACACCCTCACAAAGGGTGGCCAGGCGGCCCGGTCCGGGTTTTTTCTTCTTTTCCTCTTTCTTTCACACGCCTGGTGGGCGGTGCCACCCGATCACAAGGGCTGGCAAGGCTTTCGGAGCCTGGGGAGCGGACACCCGCACAAAGGGTGGCCAGGCGGCCCGGTCCGGGTTTTTTCTTCTTTTCTTCTTTCTTTCACACGCCTGGCGGGCGGTGCCACCCGATCACAAGGGCTGGCAAGGCTTTCGGAGCCTGGGGAGCGGACACCCGCACAAAGGGTGGCCAGGCGGCCCGGTCCGGGTTTTTTCTTCTTTTCTTCTTTCTTTCACACGCCTGGTGGGCGGTGCCACCCGATCACAAGGGCTGGCAAGGCTTTTGGAGCCTGGGGAGCGGACACCCACACAAAGGGTGGCCAGGCGGCCCGGTCCGGGTTTTTTCTTCTTTTCTTCTTTCTTTCACACGCCTGGTGGGCGGTGCCACCCCATCACAAGGGCTGGCAAGGCTTTCGGAGCCTGGGGAGCGGACACCCGCACAAAGGGTGGCCAGGCGGCCCGGTCCGGGTTTTTTCTTCTTTTCTTCTTTCTTTCACACGCCTGGTGGGCGGTGCCACCCCATCACAAGGGCTGGCAAGGCTTTCGGAGCCTGGGGAGCGGACACCCTCACAAAGGGTGGCCAGGCGGCCCGGTCCGGGTTTTTTCTTCTTTTCTTCTTTCTTTCACACGCCTGGTGGGCGGTGCCACCCGATCACAAGGGCTGGCAAGGCTTTCGGAGCCTGGGGAGCGGACACCCGCACAAAGGGTGGCCAGGCGGCCCGGTCCGGGTTTTTTCTTCTTTTCTTCTTTCTTTCACACGCCTGGTGGGCGGTGCCACCCGATCACAAGGGCTGGCAAGGCTTTCGGAGCCTGGGGAGCGGACACCCGCACAAAGGGTGGCCAGGCGGCCCGGTCCGGGTTTTTTCTTCTTTTCTTCTTTCTTTCACACGCCTGGTGGGCGGTGCCACCCGATCACAAGGGCTGGCAAGGCTTTCGGAGCCTGGGGAGCGGACACCCGCACAAAGGGTGGCCAGGCGGCCCGGTCCGGGTTTTTTCTTCTTTTCTTCTTTCTTTCACACGCCTGGTGGGCGGTGCCACCCGATCACAAGGGCTGGCAAGGCTTTCGGAGCCTGGGGAGCGGACACCCTCACAAAGGGTGGCCAGGCGGCCCGGTCCGGGTTTTTTCTTCTTTTCTTCTTTCTTTCACACGCCTGGTGGGCGGTGCCACCCGATCACAAGGGCTGGCAAGGCTTTCGGAGCCTGGGGAGCGGACACCCTCACAAAGGGTGGCCAGGCGGCCCGGTCCGGGTTTTTTCTTCTTTTCCTCTTTCTTTCACACGCCTGGTGGGCGGTGCCACCCGATCACAAGGGCTGGCAAGGCTTTCGGATCCCGGGGAGCGGACACCCTCACAAAGGGTGGCCAGGCGGCCCGGTCCGGGTTTTTTCTTCTTTTCTTCTTTCTTTCACACGCCTGGTGGGCGGTGCCACCCGATCACAAGGGCTGGCAAGGCTTTCGGAGCCTGGGGAGCGGACACCCTCACAAAGGGTGGCCAGGCGGCCCGGTCCGGGTTTTTTCTTCTTTTCTTCTTTCTTTCACACGCCTGGTGGGCGGTGCCACCCGATCACAAGGGCTGGCAAGGCTTTCGGAGCCTGGGGAGCGGACACCCTCACAAAGGGTGGCCAGGCGGCCCGGTCCGGGTTTTTTCTTCTTTTCTTCTTTCTTTCACACGCCTGGTGGGCGGTGCCACCCCATCACAAGGGCTGGCAAGGCTTTCGGAGCCTGGGGAGCGGACACCCTCACAAAGGGTGGCCAGGCGGCCCGGTCCGGGTTTTTTCTTCTTTTCTTCTTTCTTTCACACGCCTGGTGGGCGGTGCCACCCGATCACAAGGGCTGGCAAGGCTTTCGGAGCCTGGGGAGCGGACACCCGCACAAAGGGTGGCCAGGCGGCCCGGTCCGGGTTTTTTCTTCTTTTCTTCTTTCTTTCACACGCCTGGTGGGCGGTGCCACCCGATCACAAGGGCTGGCAAGGCTTTCGGAGCCTGGGGAGCGGACACCCGCACAAAGGGTGGCCAGGCGGCCCGGTCCGGGTTTTTTCTTCTTTTCTTCTTTCTTTCACACGCCTGGTGGGCGGTGCCACCCGATCACAAGGGCTGGCAAGGCTTTCGGAGCCTGGGGAGCGGACACCCGCACAAAGGGTGGCCAGGCGGCCCGGTCCGGGTTTTTTCTTCTTTTCTTCTTTCTTTCACACGCCTGGTGGGCGGTGCCACCCGATCACAAGGGCTGGCAAGGCTTTCGGAGCCTGGGGAGCGGACACCCTCACAAAGGGTGGCCAGGCGGCCCGGTCCGGGTTTTTTCTTCTTTTCCTCTTTCTTTCACACGCCTGGTGGGCGGTGCCACCCGATCACAAGGGCTGGCAAGGCTTTCGGAGCCTGGGGAGCGGACACCCTCACAAAGGGTGGCCAGGCGGCCCGGTCCGGGTTTTTTCTTCTTTTCCTCTTTCTTTCACACGCCTGGTGGGCGGTGCCACCCGATCACAAGGGCTGGCAAGGCTTTCGGATCCCGGGGAGCGGACACCCTCACAAAGGGTGGCCAGGCGGCCCGGTCCGGGTTTTTTCTTCTTTTCTTCTTTCTTTCACACGCCTGGTGGGCGGTGCCACCCGATCACAAGGGCTGGCAAGGCTTTCGGAGCCTGGGGAGCGGACACCCTCACAAAGGGTGGCCAGGCGGCCCGGTCCGGGTTTTTTCTTCTTTTCTTCTTTCTTTCACACGCCTGGTGGGCGGTGCCACCCGATCACAAGGGCTGGCAAGGCTTTCGGAGCCTGGGGAGCGGACACCCTCACAAAGGGTGGCCAGGCGGCCCGGTCCGGGTTTTTTCTTCTTTTCTTCTTTCTTTCACACGCCTGGTGGGCGGTGCCACCCCATCACAAGGGCTGGCAAGGCTTTCGGAGCCTGGGGAGCGGACACCCGCACAAAGGGTGGCCAGGCGGCCCGGTCCGGGTTTTTTCTTCTTTTCTTCTTTCTTTCACACGCCTGGTGGGCGGTGCCACCCGATCACAAGGGCTGGCAAGGCTTTCGGAGCCTGGGGAGCGGACACCCGCACAAAGGGTGGCCAGGCGGCCCGGTCCGGGTTTTTTCTTCTTTTCTTCTTTCTTTCACACGCCTGGTGGGCGGTGCCACCCGATCACAAGGGCTGGCAAGGCTTTCGGAGCCTGGGGAGCGGACACCCTCACAAAGGGTGGCCAGGCGGCCCGGTCCGGGTTTTTTCTTCTTTTCCTCTTTCTTTCACACGCCTGGTGGGCGGTGCCACCCGATCACAAGGGCTGGCAAGGATTTCGGAGCCTGGGGAGCGGACACCCACACAAAGGGTGGCCAGGCGGCCCGGTCCGGGTTTTTTCTTCTTTTCTTCTTTCTTTCACACGCCTGGTGGGCGGTGCCACCCGATCACAAGGGCTGGCAAGGCTTTCGGAGCCCGGGGAGCGGACACCCGCACAAAGGGTGGCCAGGCGGCCCGGTCCGGGTTTTTTCTTCTTTTCTTCTTTCTTTCACACGCCTGGTGGGCGGTGCCACCCGATCACAAGGGCTGGCAAGGCTTTCGGAGCCCGGGGAGCGGACACCCGCACAAAGGGTGGCCAGGCGGCCCGGTCCGGGTTTTTTCTTCTTTTCTTCTTTCTTTCACACGCCTGGTGGGCGGTGCCACCCGATCACAAGGGCTGGCAAGGCTTTCGGAGCCCGGGGAGCGGACACCCGCACAAAGGGTGGCCAGGCGGCCCGGTCCGGGTTTTTTCTTCTTTTCTTCTTTCTTTCACACGCCTGGTGGGCGGTGCCACCCGATCACAAGGGCTGGCAAGGCTTTCGGAGCCTGGGGAGCGGACACCCGCACAAAGGGTGGCCAGGCGGCCCGGTCCGGGTTTTTTCTTCTTTTCTTCTTTCTTTCACACGCCTGGTGGGCGGTGCCACCCCATCACAAGGGCTGGCAAGGCTTTCGGAGCCTGGGGAGCGGACACCCGCACAAAGGGTGGCCAGGCGGCCCGGTCCGGGTTTTTTCTTCTTTTCTTCTTTCTTTCACACGCCTGGTGGGCGGTGCCACCCGATCACAAGGGCTGGCAAGGCTTTCGGAGCCTGGGGAGCGGACACCCTCACAAAGGGTGGCCAGGCGGCCCGGTCCGGGTTTTTTCTTCTTTTCTTCTTTCTTTCACACGCCTGCGGACACCCTCACAAAGGGTGGCCAGGCGGCCCGGTCCGGGTTTTTTCTTCTTTTCTTCTTTCTTTCACACGCCTGGTGGGCGGTGCCACCCGATCACAAGGGCTGGCAAGGCTTTCGGAGCCTGGGGAGCGGACACCCTCACAAAGGGTGGCCAGGCGGCCCGGTCCGGGTTTTTTCTTCTTTTCCTCTTTCTTTCACACGCCTGGTGGGCGGTGCCACCCGATCACAAGGGCTGGCAAGGATTTCAGAGCCTGGGGAGCGGACACCCACACAAAGGGTGGCCAGGCGGCCCGGTCCGGGTTTTTTCTTCTTTTCTTCTTTCTTTCACACGCCTGGTGGGCGGTGCCACCCGATCACAAGGGCTGGCAAGGCTTTCGGAGCCTGGGGAGCGGACACCCGCACAAAGGGTGGCCAGGCGGCCCGGTCCGGGTTTTTTCTTCTTTTCTTCTTTCTTTCACACGCCTGGTGGGCGGTGCCACCCGATCACAAGGGCTGGCAAGGCTTTCGGAGCCTGGGGAGCGGACACCCGCACAAAGGGTGGCCAGGCGGCCCGGTCCGGGTTTTTTCTTCTTTTCTTCTTTCTTTCACACGCCTGGTGGGCGGTGCCACCCGATCACAAGGGCTGGCAAGGCTTTCGGAGCCTGGGGAGCGGACACCCTCACAAAGGGTGGCCAGGCGGCCCGGTCCGGGTTTTTTCTTCTTTTCTTCTTTCTTTCACACGCCTGGTGGGCGGTGCCACCCGATCACAAGGGCTGGCAAGGCTTTCGGAGCCTGGGGAGCGGACACCCTCACAAAGGGTGGCCAGGCGGCCCGGTCCGGGTTTTTTCTTCTTTTCTTCTTTCTTTCACACGCCTGCGGACACCCGCACAAAGGGTGGCCAGGCGGCCCGGTCCGGGTTTTTTCTTCTTTTCTTCTTTCTTTCACACGCCTGGTGGGCGGTGCCACCCGATCACAAGGGCTGGCAAGGCTTTCGGAGCCCGGGGAGCGGACACCCGCACAAAGGGTGGCCAGGCGGCCCGGTCCGGGTTTTTTCTTCTTTTCTTCTTTCTTTCACACGCCTGGTGGGCGGTGCCACCCGATCACAAGGGCTGGCAAGGCTTTCGGAGCCTGGGGAGCGGACACCCGCACAAAGGGTGGCCAGGCGGCCCGGTCCGGGTTTTTTCTTCTTTTCTTCTTTCTTTCACACGCCTGGTGGGCGGTGCCACCCCATCACAAGGGCTGGCAAGGCTTTCGGAGCCTGGGGAGCGGACACCCGCACAAAGGGTGGCCAGGCGGCCCGGTCCGGGTTTTTTCTTCTTTTCTTCTTTCTTTCACACGCCTGGTGGGCGGTGCCACCCGATCACAAGGGCTGGCAAGGCTTTCGGAGCCTGGGGAGCGGACACCCTCACAAAGGGTGGCCAGGCGGCCCGGTCCGGGTTTTTTCTTCTTTTCTTCTTTCTTTCACACGCCTGGTGGGCGGTGCCACCCGATCACAAGGGCTGGCAAGGCTTTCGGAGCCTGGGGAGCGGACACCCGCACAAAGGGTGGCCAGGCGGCCCGGTCCGGGTTTTTTCTTCTTTTCTTCTTTCTTTCACACGCCTGGTGGGCGGTGCCACCCGATCACAAGGGCTGGCAAGGCTTTCGGAGCCCGGGGAGCGGACACCCGCACAAAGGGTGGCCA
Source organism: Diplotaxodon limnothrissa (assembly GCF_057381915.1). Taxonomy (NCBI): domain Eukaryota; kingdom Metazoa; phylum Chordata; class Actinopteri; order Cichliformes; family Cichlidae; genus Diplotaxodon; species Diplotaxodon limnothrissa. The sequence continues at coordinate 166,730 of NC_140600.1, read as the reverse complement.
GGCGGCCCGGTCCGGGTTTTTTCTTCTTTTCTTCTTTCTTTCACACGCCTGGTGGGCGGTGCCACCCGATCACAAGGGCTGGCAAGGCTTTCGGAGCCTGGGGAGCGGACACCCTCACAAAGGGTGGCCAGGCGGCCCGGTCCGGGTTTTTTCTTCTTTTCCTCTTTCTTTCACACGCCTGGTGGGCGGTGCCACCCGATCACAAGGGCTGGCAAGGATTTCGGAGCCTGGGGAGCGGACACCCGCACAAAGGGTGGCCAGGCGGCCCGGTCCGGGTTTTTTCTTCTTTTCTTCTTTCTTTCACACGCCTGGTGGGCGGTGCCACCCGATCACAAGGGCTGGCAAGGCTTTCGGAGCCCGGGGAGCGGACACCCGCACAAAGGGTGGCCAGGCGGCCCGGTCCGGGTTTTTTCTTCTTTTCTTCTTTCTTTCACACGCCTGGTGGGCGGTGCCACCCGATCACAAGGGCTGGCAAGGCTTTCGGAGCCTGGGGAGCGGACACCCGCACAAAGGGTGGCCAGGCGGCCCGGTCCGGGTTTTTTCTTCTTTTCTTCTTTCTTTCACACGCCTGGTGGGCGGTGCCACCCGATCACAAGGGCTGGCAAGGCTTTCGGAGCCCGGGGAGCGGACACCCGCACAAAGGGTGGCCAGGCGGCCCGGTCCGGGTTTTTTCTTCTTTTCTTCTTTCTTTCACACGCCTGGTGGGCGGTGCCACCCCATCACAAGGGCTGGCAAGGCTTTCGGAGCCCGGGGAGCGGACACCCGCACAAAGGGTGGCCAGGCGGCCCGGTCCGGGTTTTTTCTTCTTTTCTTCTTTCTTTCACACGCCTGGTGGGCGGTGCCACCCGATCACAAGGGCTGGCAAGGCTTTCGGAGCCTGGGGAGCGGACACCCGCACAAAGGGTGGCCAGGCGGCCCGGTCCGGGTTTTTTCTTCTTTTCTTCTTTCTTTCACACGCCTGGTGGGCGGTGCCACCCGATCACAAGGGCTGGCAAGGCTTTCGGAGCCTGGGGAGCGGACACCCTCACAAAGGGTGGCCAGGCGGCCCGGTCCGGGTTTTTTCTTCTTTTCCTCTTTCTTTCACACGCCTGGTGGGCGGTGCCACCCGATCACAAGGGCTGGCAAGGCTTTCGGAGCCTGGGGAGCGGACACCCGCACAAAGGGTGGCCAGGCGGCCCGGTCCGGGTTTTTTCTTCTTTTCTTCTTTCTTTCACACGCCTGGTGGGCGGTGCCACCCGATCACAAGGGCTGGCAAGGCTTTCGGAGCCTGGGGAGCGGACACCCTCACAAAGGGTGGCCAGGCGGCCCGGTCCGGGTTTTTTCTTCTTTTCTTCTTTCTTTCACACGCCTGCGGACACCCTCACAAAGGGTGGCCAGGCGGCCCGGTCCGGGTTTTTTCTTCTTTTCTTCTTTCTTTCACACGCCTGGTGGGCGGTGCCACCCGATCACAAGGGCTGGCAAGGCTTTCGGAGCCTGGGGAGCGGACACCCTCACAAAGGGTGGCCAGGCGGCCCGGTCCGGGTTTTTTCTTCTTTTCCTCTTTCTTTCACACGCCTGGTGGGCGGTGCCACCCGATCACAAGGGCTGGCAAGGATTTCAGAGCCTGGGGAGCGGACACCCACACAAAGGGTGGCCAGGCGGCCCGGTCCGGGTTTTTTCTTCTTTTCTTCTTTCTTTCACACGCCTGGTGGGCGGTGCCACCCGATCACAAGGGCTGGCAAGGCTTTCGGAGCCTGGGGAGCGGACACCCGCACAAAGGGTGGCCAGGCGGCCCGGTCCGGGTTTTTTCTTCTTTTCTTCTTTCTTTCACACGCCTGGTGGGCGGTGCCACCCGATCACAAGGGCTGGCAAGGCTTTCGGAGCCCGGGGAGCGGACACCCGCACAAAGGGTGGCCAGGCGGCCCGGTCCGGGTTTTTTCTTCTTTTCTTCTTTCTTTCACACGCCTGGTGGGCGGTGCCACCCGATCACAAGGGCTGGCAAGGCTTTCGGAGCCTGGGGAGCGGACACCCTCACAAAGGGTGGCCAGGCGGCCCGGTCCGGGTTTTTTCTTCTTTTCTTCTTTCTTTCACACGCCTGGTGGGCGGTGCCACCCGATCACAAGGGCTGGCAAGGCTTTCGGAGCCTGGGGAGCGGACACCCTCACAAAGGGTGGCCAGGCGGCCCGGTCCGGGTTTTTTCTTCTTTTCTTCTTTCTTTCACACGCCTGCGGACACCCGCACAAAGGGTGGCCAGGCGGCCCGGTCCGGGTTTTTTCTTCTTTTCTTCTTTCTTTCACACGCCTGGTGGGCGGTGCCACCCGATCACAAGGGCTGGCAAGGCTTTCGGAGCCCGGGGAGCGGACACCCGCACAAAGGGTGGCCAGGCGGCCCGGTCCGGGTTTTTTCTTCTTTTCTTCTTTCTTTCACACGCCTGGTGGGCGGTGCCACCCGATCACAAGGGCTGGCAAGGCTTTCGGAGCCTGGGGAGCGGACACCCGCACAAAGGGTGGCCAGGCGGCCCGGTCCGGGTTTTTTCTTCTTTTCTTCTTTCTTTCACACGCCTGGTGGGCGGTGCCACCCGATCACAAGGGCTGGCAAGGCTTTCGGAGCCTGGGGAGCGGACACCCTCACAAAGGGTGGCCAGGCGGCCCGGTCCGGGTTTTTTCTTCTTTTCTTCTTTCTTTCACACGCCTGGTGGGCGGTGCCACCCGATCACAAGGGCTGGCAAGGCTTTCGGAGCCCGGGGAGCGGACACCCGCACAAAGGGTGGCCAGGCGGCCCGGTCCGGGTTTTTTCTTCTTTTCTTCTTTCTTTCACACGCCTGGTGGGCGGTGCCACCCGATCACAAGGGCTGGCAAGGCTTTCGGAGCCTGGGGAGCGGACACCCTCACAAAGGGTGGCCAGGCGGCCCGGTCCGGGTTTTTTCTTCTTTTCCTCTTTCTTTCACACGCCTGGTGGGCGGTGCCACCCGATCACAAGGGCTGGCAAGGATTTCGGAGCCTGGGGAGCGGACACCCGCACAAAGGGTGGCCAGGCGGCCCGGTCCGGGTTTTTTCTTCTTTTCTTCTTTCTTTCACACGCCTGGTGGGCGGTGCCACCCGATCACAAGGGCTGGCAAGGCTTTCGGAGCCCGGGGAGCGGACACCCGCACAAAGGGTGGCCAGGCGGCCCGGTCCGGGTTTTTTCTTCTTTTCTTCTTTCTTTCACACGCCTGGTGGGCGGTGCCACCCGATCACAAGGGCTGGCAAGGCTTTCGGAGCCTGGGGAGCGGACACCCGCACAAAGGGTGGCCAGGCGGCCCGGTCCGGGTTTTTTCTTCTTTTCTTCTTTCTTTCACACGCCTGGTGGGCGGTGCCACCCGATCACAAGGGCTGGCAAGGCTTTCGGAGCCCGGGGAGCGGACACCCGCACAAAGGGTGGCCAGGCGGCCCGGTCCGGGTTTTTTCTTCTTTTCTTCTTTCTTTCACACGCCTGGTGGGCGGTGCCACCCGATCACAAGGGCTGGCAAGGCTTTCGGAGCCCGGGGAGCGGACACCCGCACAAAGGGTGGCCAGGCGGCCCGGTCCGGGTTTTTTCTTCTTTTCTTCTTTCTTTCACACGCCTGGTGGGCGGTGCCACCCCATCACAAGGGCTGGCAAGGCTTTCGGAGCCCGGGGAGCGGACACCCGCACAAAGGGTGGCCAGGCGGCCCGGTCCGGGTTTTTTCTTCTTTTCTTCTTTCTTTCACACGCCTGGTGGGCGGTGCCACCCGATCACAAGGGCTGGCAAGGCTTTCGGAGCCTGGGGAGCGGACACCCGCACAAAGGGTGGCCAGGCGGCCCGGTCCGGGTTTTTTCTTCTTTTCTTCTTTCTTTCACACGCCTGGTGGGCGGTGCCACCCGATCACAAGGGCTGGCAAGGCTTTCGGAGCCCGGGGAGCGGACACCCGCACAAAGGGTGGCCAGGCGGCCCGGTCCGGGTTTTTTCTTCTTTTCTTCTTTCTTTCACACGCCTGGTGGGCGGTGCCACCCGATCACAAGGGCTGGCAAGGCTTTCGGAGCCCGGGGAGCGGACACCCGCACAAAGGGTGGCCAGGCGGCCCGGTCCGGGTTTTTTCTTCTTTTCTTCTTTCTTTCACACGCCTGGTGGGCGGTGCCACCCGATCACAAGGGCTGGCAAGGCTTTCGGAGCCCGGGGAGCGGACACCCGCACAAAGGGTGGCCAGGCGGCCCGGTCCGGGTTTTTTCTTCTTTTCTTCTTTCTTTCACACGCCTGGTGGGCGGTGCCACCCGATCACAAGGGCTGGCAAGGCTTTCGGAGCCTGGGGAGCGGACACCCTCACAAAGGGTGGCCAGGCGGCCCGGTCCGGGTTTTTTCTTCTTTTCTTCTTTCTTTCACACGCCTGGTGGGCGGTGCCACCCGATCACAAGGGCTGGCAAGGCTTTCGGAGCCTGGGGAGCGGACACCCGCACAAAGGGTGGCCAGGCGGCCCGGTCCGGGTTTTTTCTTCTTTTCTTCTTTCTTTCACACGCCTGGTGGGCGGTGCCACCCCATCACAAGGGCTGGCAAGGCTTTCGGAGCCTGGGGAGCGGACACCCGCACAAAGGGTGGCCAGGCGGCCCGGTCCGGGTTTTTTCTTCTTTTCTTCTTTCTTTCACACGCCTGGTGGGCGGTGCCACCCGATCACAAGGGCTGGCAAGGCTTTCGGAGCCCGGGGAGCGGACACCCGCACAAAGGGTGGCCAGGCGGCCCGGTCCGGGTTTTTTCTTCTTTTCTTCTTTCTTTCACACGCCTGGTGGGCGGTGCCACCCCATCACAAGGGCTGGCAAGGCTTTCGGAGCCTGGGGAGCGGACACCCGCACAAAGGGTGGCCAGGCGGCCCGGTCCGGGTTTTTTCTTCTTTTCTTCTTTCTTTCACACGCCTGGTGGGCGGTGCCACCCGATCACAAGGGCTGGCAAGGCTTTCGGAGCCTGGGGAGCGGACACCCACACAAAGGGTGGCCAGGCGGCCCGGTCCGGGTTTTTTCTTCTTTTCTTCTTTCTTTCACACGCCTGGTGGGCGGTGCCACCCGATCACAAGGGCTGGCAAGGCTTTCGGAGCCTGGGGAGCGGACACCCTCACAAAGGGTGGCCAGGCGGCCCGGTCCGGGTTTTTTCTTCTTTTCTTCTTTCTTTCACACGCCTGGTGGGCGGTGCCACCCCATCACAAGGGCTGGCAAGGCTTTCGGAGCCTGGGGAGCGGACACCCGCACAAAGGGTGGCCAGGCGGCCCGGTCCGGGTTTTTTCTTCTTTTCTTCTTTCTTTCACACGCCTGGTGGGCGGTGCCACCCGATCACAAGGGCTGGCAAGGCTTTCGGAGCCCGGGGAGCGGACACCCGCACAAAGGGTGGCCAGGCGGCCCGGTCCGGGTTTTTTCTTCTTTTCTTCTTTCTTTCACACGCCTGGTGGGCGGTGCCACCCGATCACAAGGGCTGGCAAGGCTTTCGGAGCCCGGGGAGCGGACACCCGCACAAAGGGTGGCCAGGCGGCCCGGTCCGGGTTTTTTCTTCTTTTCTTCTTTCTTTCACACGCCTGGTGGGCGGTGCCACCCGATCACAAGGGCTGGCAAGGCTTTCGGAGCCTGGGGAGCGGACACCCTCACAAAGGGTGGCCAGGCGGCCCGGTCCGGGTTTTTTCTTCTTTTCTTCTTTCTTTCACACGCCTGGTGGGCGGTGCCACCCGATCACAAGGGCTGGCAAGGCTTTCGGAGCCTGGGGAGCGGACACCCGCACAAAGGGTGGCCAGGCGGCCCGGTCCGGGTTTTTTCTTCTTTTCTTCTTTCTTTCACACGCCTGGTGGGCGGTGCCACCCCATCACAAGGGCTGGCAAGGCTTTCGGAGCCTGGGGAGCGGACACCCGCACAAAGGGTGGCCAGGCGGCCCGGTCCGGGTTTTTTCTTCTTTTCTTCTTTCTTTCACACGCCTGGTGGGCGGTGCCACCCGATCACAAGGGCTGGCAAGGCTTTCGGAGCCCGGGGAGCGGACACCCGCACAAAGGGTGGCCAGGCGGCCCGGTCCGGGTTTTTTCTTCTTTTCTTCTTTCTTTCACACGCCTGGTGGGCGGTGCCACCCCATCACAAGGGCTGGCAAGGCTTTCGGAGCCTGGGGAGCGGACACCCGCACAAAGGGTGGCCAGGCGGCCCGGTCCGGGTTTTTTCTTCTTTTCTTCTTTCTTTCACACGCCTGGTGGGCGGTGCCACCCGATCACAAGGGCTGGCAAGGCTTTCGGAGCCTGGGGAGCGGACACCCACACAAAGGGTGGCCAGGCGGCCCGGTCCGGGTTTTTTCTTCTTTTCTTCTTTCTTTCACACGCCTGGTGGGCGGTGCCACCCGATCACAAGGGCTGGCAAGGCTTTCGGAGCCTGGGGAGCGGACACCCTCACAAAGGGTGGCCAGGCGGCCCGGTCCGGGTTTTTTCTTCTTTTCTTCTTTCTTTCACACGCCTGGTGGGCGGTGCCACCCCATCACAAGGGCTGGCAAGGCTTTCGGAGCCTGGGGAGCGGACACCCGCACAAAGGGTGGCCAGGCGGCCCGGTCCGGGTTTTTTCTTCTTTTCTTCTTTCTTTCACACGCCTGGTGGGCGGTGCCACCCGATCACAAGGGCTGGCAAGGCTTTCGGAGCCCGGGGAGCGGACACCCGCACAAAGGGTGGCCAGGCGGCCCGGTCCGGGTTTTTTCTTCTTTTCTTCTTTCTTTCACACGCCTGGTGGGCGGTGCCACCCCATCACAAGGGCTGGCAAGGCTTTCGGAGCCTGGGGAGCGGACACCCGCACAAAGGGTGGCCAGGCGGCCCGGTCCGGGTTTTTTCTTCTTTTCTTCTTTCTTTCACACGCCTGGTGGGCGGTGCCACCCGATCACAAGGGCTGGCAAGGCTTTCGGAGCCTGGGGAGCGGACACCCGCACAAAGGGTGGCCAGGCGGCCCGGTCCGGGTTTTTTCTTCTTTTCTTCTTTCTTTCACACGCCTGGTGGGCGGTGCCACCCCATCACAAGGGCTGGCAAGGCTTTCGGAGCCTGGGGAGCGGACACCCGCACAAAGGGTGGCCAGGCGGCCCGGTCCGGGTTTTTTCTTCTTTTCTTCTTTCTTTCACACGCCTGGTGGGCGGTGCCACCCGATCACAAGGGCTGGCAAGGCTTTCGGAGCCCGGGGAGCGGACACCCGCACAAAGGGTGGCCAGGCGGCCCGGTCCGGGTTTTTTCTTCTTTTCTTCTTTCTTTCACACGCCTGGTGGGCGGTGCCACCCCATCACAAGGGCTGGCAAGGCTTTCGGAGCCTGGGGAGCGGACACCCGCACAAAGGGTGGCCAGGCGGCCCGGTCCGGGTTTTTTCTTCTTTTCTTCTTTCTTTCACACGCCTGGTGGGCGGTGCCACCCGATCACAAGGGCTGGCAAGGCTTTCGGAGCCCGGGGAGCGGACACCCGCACAAAGGGTGGCCAGGCGGCCCGGTCCGGGTTTTTTCTTCTTTTCTTCTTTCTTTCACACGCCTGGTGGGCGGTGCCACCCGATCACAAGGGCTGGCAAGGCTTTCGGAGCCTGGGGAGCGGACACCCTCACAAAGGGTGGCCAGGCGGCCCGGTCCGGGTTTTTTCTTCTTTTCTTCTTTCTTTCACACGCCTGGTGGGCGGTGCCACCCGATCACAAGGGCTGGCAAGGCTTTCGGAGCCTGGGGAGCGGACACCCGCACAAAGGGTGGCCAGGCGGCCCGGTCCGGGTTTTTTCTTCTTTTCTTCTTTCTTTCACACGCCTGGTGGGCGGTGCCACCCCATCACAAGGGCTGGCAAGGCTTTCGGAGCCTGGGGAGCGGACACCCGCACAAAGGGTGGCCAGGCGGCCCGGTCCGGGTTTTTTCTTCTTTTCTTCTTTCTTTCACACGCCTGGTGGGCGGTGCCACCCGATCACAAGGGCTGGCAAGGCTTTCGGAGCCCGGGGAGCGGACACCCGCACAAAGGGTGGCCAGGCGGCCCGGTCCGGGTTTTTTCTTCTTTTCTTCTTTCTTTCACACGCCTGGTGGGCGGTGCCACCCCATCACAAGGGCTGGCAAGGCTTTCGGAGCCTGGGGAGCGGACACCCGCACAAAGGGTGGCCAGGCGGCCCGGTCCGGGTTTTTTCTTCTTTTCTTCTTTCTTTCACACGCCTGGTGGGCGGTGCCACCCGATCACAAGGGCTGGCAAGGCTTTCGGAGCCTGGGGAGCGGACACCCGCACAAAGGGTGGCCAGGCGGCCCGGTCCGGGTTTTTTCTTCTTTTCTTCTTTCTTTCACACGCCTGGTGGGCGGTGCCACCCCATCACAAGGGCTGGCAAGGCTTTCGGAGCCTGGGGAGCGGACACCCGCACAAAGGGTGGCCAGGCGGCCCGGTCCGGGTTTTTTCTTCTTTTCTTCTTTCTTTCACACGCCTGGTGGGCGGTGCCACCCGATCACAAGGGCTGGCAAGGCTTTCGGAGCCCGGGGAGCGGACACCCGCACAAAGGGTGGCCAGGCGGCCCGGTCCGGGTTTTTTCTTCTTTTCTTCTTTCTTTCACACGCCTGGTGGGCGGTGCCACCCCATCACAAGGGCTGGCAAGGCTTTCGGAGCCCGGGGAGCGGACACCCGCACAAAGGGTGGCCAGGCGGCCCGGTCCGGGTTTTTTCTTCTTTTCTTCTTTCTTTCACACGCCTGGTGGGCGGTGCCACCCGATCACAAGGGCTGGCAAGGCTTTCGGAGCCCGGGGAGCGGACACCCGCACAAAGGGTGGCCAGGCGGCCCGGTCCGGGTTTTTTCTTCTTTTCTTCTTTCTTTCACACGCCTGGTGGGCGGTGCCACCCGATCACAAGGGCTGGCAAGGCTTTCGGAGCCTGGGGAGCGGACACCCTCACAAAGGGTGGCCAGGCGGCCCGGTCCGGGTTTTTTCTTCTTTTCCTCTTTCTTTCACACGCCTGGTGGGCGGTGCCACCCGATCACAAGGGCTGGCAAGGATTTCGGAGCCTGGGGAGCGGACACCCGCACAAAGGGTGGCCAGGCGGCCCGGTCCGGGTTTTTTCTTCTTTTCTTCTTTCTTTCACACGCCTGGTGGGCGGTGCCACCCGATCACAAGGGCTGGCAAGGCTTTCGGAGCCTGGGGAGCGGACACCCTCACAAAGGGTGGCCAGGCGGCCCGGTCCGGGTTTTTTCTTCTTTTCTTCTTTCTTTCACACGCCTGGTGGGCGGTGCCACCCCATCACAAGGGCTGGCAAGGCTTTCGGAGCCTGGGGAGCGGACACCCGCACAAAGGGTGGCCAGGCGGCCCGGTCCGGGTTTTTTCTTCTTTTCTTCTTTCTTTCACACGCCTGGTGGGCGGTGCCACCCCATCACAAGGGCTGGCAAGGTTTTCGGAGCCTGGGGAGCGGACACCCGCACAAAGGGTGGCCAGGCGGCCCGGTCCGGGTTTTTTCTTCTTTTCTTCTTTCTTTCACACGCCTGGTGGGCGGTGCCACCCGATCACAAGGGCTGGCAAGGCTTTCGGAGCCCGGGGAGCGGACACCCGCACAAAGGGTGGCCAGGCGGCCCGGTCCGGGTTTTTTCTTCTTTTCTTCTTTCTTTCACACGCCTGGTGGGCGGTGCCACCCCATCACAAGGGCTGGCAAGGCTTTCGGAGCCTGGGGAGCGGACACCCTCACAAAGGGTGGCCAGGCGGCCCGGTCCGGGTTTTTTCTTCTTTTCTTCTTTCTTTCACACGCCTGGTGGGCGGTGCCACCCGATCACAAGGGCTGGCAAGGCTTTCGGAGCCTGGGGAGCGGACACCCACACAAAGGGTGGCCAGGCGGCCCGGTCCGGGTTTTTTCTTCTTTTCTTCTTTCTTTCACACGCCTGGTGGGCGGTGCCACCCGATCACAAGGGCTGGCAAGGCTTTCGGAGCCTGGGGAGCGGACACCCTCACAAAGGGTGGCCAGGCGGCCCGGTCCGGGTTTTTTCTTCTTTTCTTCTTTCTTTCACACGCCTGGTGGGCGGTGCCACCCGATCACAAGGGCTGGCAAGGCTTTCGGAGCCTGGGGAGCGGACACCCGCACAAAGGGTGGCCAGGCGGCCCGGTCCGGGTTTTTTCTTCTTTTCTTCTTTCTTTCACACGCCTGGTGGGCGGTGCCACTCCATCACAAGGGCTGGCAAGGCTTTCGGAGCCCGGGGAGCGGACACCCGCACAAAGGGTGGCCAGGCGGCCCGGTCCGGGTTTTTTCTTCTTTTCTTCTTTCTTTCACACGCCTGGTGGGCGGTGCCACCCCATCACAAGGGCTGGCAAGGCTTTCGGAGCCTGGGGAGCGGACACCCGCACAAAGGGTGGCCAGGCGGCCCGGTCCGGGTTTTTTCTTCTTTTCTTCTTTCTTTCACACGCCTGGTGGGCGGTGCCACCCGATCACAAGGGCTGGCAAGGCTTTCGGAGCCCGGGGAGCGGACACCCGCACAAAGGGTGGCCAGGCGGCCCGGTCCGGGTTTTTTCTTCTTTTCTTCTTTCTTTCACACGCCTGGTGGGCGGTGCCACCCCATCACAAGGGCTGGCAAGGCTTTCGGAGCCCGGGGAGCGGACACCCGCACAAAGGGTGGCCAGGCGGCCCGGTCCGGGTTTTTTCTTCTTTTCTTCTTTCTTTCACACGCCTGGTGGGCGGTGCCACCCGATCACAAGGGCTGGCAAGGCTTTCGGAGCCTGGGGAGCGGACACCCTCACAAAGGGTGGCCAGGCGGCCCGGTCCGGGTTTTTTCTTCTTTTCCTCTTTCTTTCACACGCCTGGTGGGCGGTGCCACCCGATCACAAGGGCTGGCAAGGATTTCGGAGCCTGGGGAGCGGACACCCGCGCAAAGGGTGGCCAGGCGGCCCGGTCCGGGTTTTTTCTTCTTTTCTTCTTTCTTTCACACGCCTGGTGGGCGGTGCCACCCGATCACAAGGGCTGGCAAGGCTTTCGGAGCCTGGGGAGCGGACACCCTCACAAAGGGTGGCCAGGCGGCCCGGTCCGGGTTTTTTCTTCTTTTCTTCTTTCTTTCACACGCCTGGTGGGCGGTGCCACCCCATCACAAGGGCTGGCAAGGCTTTCGGAGCCTGGGGAGCGGACACCCGCACAAAGGGTGGCCAGGCGGCCCGGTCCGGGTTTTTTCTTCTTTTCTTCTTTCTTTCACACGCCTGGTGGGCGGTGCCACCCCATCACAAGGGCTGGCAAGGCTTTCGGAGCCTGGGGAGCGGACACCCGCACAAAGGGTGGCCAGGCGGCCCGGTCCGGGTTTTTTCTTCTTTTCTTCTTTCTTTCACACGCCTGGTGGGCGGTGCCACCCGATCACAAGGGCTGGCAAGGCTTTCGGAGCCTGGGGAGCGGACACCCACACAAAGGGTGGCCAGGCGGCCCGGTCCGGGTTTTTTCTTCTTTTCTTCTTTCTTTCACACGCCTGGTGGGCGGTGCCACCCCATCACAAGGGCTGGCAAGGCTTTCGGAGCCTGGGGAGCGGACACCCTCACAAAGGGTGGCCAGGCGGCCCGGTCCGGGTTTTTTCTTCTTTTCTTCTTTCTTTCACACGCCTGGTGGGCGGTGCCACCCGATCACAAGGGCTGGCAAGGCTTTCGGAGCCTGGGGAGCGGACACCCGCACAAAGGGTGGCCAGGCGGCCCGGTCCGGGTTTTTTCTTCTTTTCTTCTTTCTTTCACACGCCTGGTGGGCGGTGCCACCCCATCACAAGGGCTGGCAAGGCTTTCGGAGCCCGGGGAGCGGACACCCGCACAAAGGGTGGCCAGGCGGCCCGGTCCGGGTTTTTTCTTCTTTTCTTCTTTCTTTCACACGCCTGGTGGGCGGTGCCACCCCATCACAAGGGCTGGCAAGGCTTTCGGAGCCTGGGGAGCGGACACCCGCACAAAGGGTGGCCAGGCGGCCCGGTCCGGGTTTTTTCTTCTTTTCTTCTTTCTTTCACACGCCTGGTGGGCGGTGCCACCCGATCACAAGGGCTGGCAAGGCTTTCGGAGCCCGGGGAGCGGACACCCGCACAAAGGGTGGCCAGGCGGCCCGGTCCGGGTTTTTTCTTCTTTTCTTCTTTCTTTCACACGCCTGGTGGGCGGTGCCACCCCATCACAAGGGCTGGCAAGGCTTTCGGAGCCCGGGGAGCGGACACCCGCACAAAGGGTGGCCAGGCGGCCCGGTCCGGGTTTTTTCTTCTTTTCTTCTTTCTTTCACACGCCTGGTGGGCGGTGCCACCCGATCACAAGGGCTGGCAAGGCTTTCGGAGCCCGGGGAGCGGACACCCGCACAAAGGGTGGCCAGGCGGCCCGGTCCGGGTTTTTTCTTCTTTTCTTCTTTCTTTCACACGCCTGGTGGGCGGTGCCACCCGATCACAAGGGCTGGCAAGGCTTTCGGAGCCTGGGGAGCGGACACCCTCACAAAGGGTGGCCAGGCGGCCCGGTCCGGGTTTTTTCTTCTTTTCCTCTTTCTTTCACACGCCTGGTGGGCGGTGCCACCCGATCACAAGGGCTGGCAAGGATTTCGGAGCCTGGGGAGCGGACACCCGCACAAAGGGTGGCCAGGCGGCCCGGTCCGGGTTTTTTCTTCTTTTCTTCTTTCTTTCACACGCCTGGTGGGCGGTGCCACCCGATCACAAGGGCTGGCAAGGCTTTCGGAGCCTGGGGAGCGGACACCCTCACAAAGGGTGGCCAGGCGGCCCGGTCCGGGTTTTTTCTTCTTTTCTTCTTTCTTTCACACGCCTGGTGGGCGGTGCCACCCCATCACAAGGGCTGGCAAGGCTTTCGGAGCCTGGGGAGCGGACACCCGCACAAAGGGTGGCCAGGCGGCCCGGTCCGGGTTTTTTCTTCTTTTCTTCTTTCTTTCACACGCCTGGTGGGCGGTGCCACCCCATCACAAGGGCTGGCAAGGTTTTCGGAGCCTGGGGAGCGGACACCCGCACAAAGGGTGGCCAGGCGGCCCGGTCCGGGTTTTTTCTTCTTTTCTTCTTTCTTTCACACGCCTGGTGGGCGGTGCCACCCGATCACAAGGGCTGGCAAGGCTTTCGGAGCCCGGGGAGCGGACACCCGCACAAAGGGTGGCCAGGCGGCCCGGTCCGGGTTTTTTCTTCTTTTCTTCTTTCTTTCACACGCCTGGTGGGCGGTGCCACCCCATCACAAGGGCTGGCAAGGCTTTCGGAGCCTGGGGAGCGGACACCCTCACAAAGGGTGGCCAGGCGGCCCGGTCCGGGTTTTTTCTTCTTTTCTTCTTTCTTTCACACGCCTGGTGGGCGGTGCCACCCGATCACAAGGGCTGGCAAGGCTTTCGGAGCCTGGGGAGCGGACACCCACACAAAGGGTGGCCAGGCGGCCCGGTCCGGGTTTTTTCTTCTTTTCTTCTTTCTTTCACACGCCTGGTGGGCGGTGCCACCCGATCACAAGGGCTGGCAAGGCTTTCGGAGCCTGGGGAGCGGACACCCTCACAAAGGGTGGCCAGGCGGCCCGGTCCGGGTTTTTTCTTCTTTTCTTCTTTCTTTCACACGCCTGGTGGGCGGTGCCACCCGATCACAAGGGCTGGCAAGGCTTTCGGAGCCTGGGGAGCGGACACCCGCACAAAGGGTGGCCAGGCGGCCCGGTCCGGGTTTTTTCTTCTTTTCTTCTTTCTTTCACACGCCTGGTGGGCGGTGCCACTCCATCACAAGGGCTGGCAAGGCTTTCGGAGCCCGGGGAGCGGACACCCGCACAAAGGGTGGCCAGGCGGCCCGGTCCGGGTTTTTTCTTCTTTTCTTCTTTCTTTCACACGCCTGGTGGGCGGTGCCACCCCATCACAAGGGCTGGCAAGGCTTTCGGAGCCTGGGGAGCGGACACCCGCACAAAGGGTGGCCAGGCGGCCCGGTCCGGGTTTTTTCTTCTTTTCTTCTTTCTTTCACACGCCTGGTGGGCGGTGCCACCCGATCACAAGGGCTGGCAAGGCTTTCGGAGCCCGGGGAGCGGACACCCGCACAAAGGGTGGCCAGGCGGCCCGGTCCGGGTTTTTTCTTCTTTTCTTCTTTCTTTCACACGCCTGGTGGGCGGTGCCACCCCATCACAAGGGCTGGCAAGGCTTTCGGAGCCCGGGGAGCGGACACCCGCACAAAGGGTGGCCAGGCGGCCCGGTCCGGGTTTTTTCTTCTTTTCTTCTTTCTTTCACACGCCTGGTGGGCGGTGCCACCCGATCACAAGGGCTGGCAAGGCTTTCGGAGCCTGGGGAGCGGACACCCTCACAAAGGGTGGCCAGGCGGCCCGGTCCGGGTTTTTTCTTCTTTTCCTCTTTCTTTCACACGCCTGGTGGGCGGTGCCACCCGATCACAAGGGCTGGCAAGGATTTCGGAGCCTGGGGAGCGGACACCCGCGCAAAGGGTGGCCAGGCGGCCCGGTCCGGGTTTTTTCTTCTTTTCTTCTTTCTTTCACACGCCTGGTGGGCGGTGCCACCCGATCACAAGGGCTGGCAAGGCTTTCGGAGCCTGGGGAGCGGACACCCTCACAAAGGGTGGCCAGGCGGCCCGGTCCGGGTTTTTTCTTCTTTTCTTCTTTCTTTCACACGCCTGGTGGGCGGTGCCACCCCATCACAAGGGCTGGCAAGGCTTTCGGAGCCTGGGGAGCGGACACCCGCACAAAGGGTGGCCAGGCGGCCCGGTCCGGGTTTTTTCTTCTTTTCTTCTTTCTTTCACACGCCTGGTGGGCGGTGCCACCCCATCACAAGGGCTGGCAAGGCTTTCGGAGCCTGGGGAGCGGACACCCGCACAAAGGGTGGCCAGGCGGCCCGGTCCGGGTTTTTTCTTCTTTTCTTCTTTCTTTCACACGCCTGGTGGGCGGTGCCACCCGATCACAAGGGCTGGCAAGGCTTTCGGAGCCTGGGGAGCGGACACCCACACAAAGGGTGGCCAGGCGGCCCGGTCCGGGTTTTTTCTTCTTTTCTTCTTTCTTTCACACGCCTGGTGGGCGGTGCCACCCCATCACAAGGGCTGGCAAGGCTTTCGGAGCCTGGGGAGCGGACACCCTCACAAAGGGTGGCCAGGCGGCCCGGTCCGGGTTTTTTCTTCTTTTCTTCTTTCTTTCACACGCCTGGTGGGCGGTGCCACCCGATCACAAGGGCTGGCAAGGCTTTCGGAGCCTGGGGAGCGGACACCCGCACAAAGGGTGGCCAGGCGGCCCGGTCCGGGTTTTTTCTTCTTTTCTTCTTTCTTTCACACGCCTGGTGGGCGGTGCCACCCCATCACAAGGGCTGGCAAGGCTTTCGGAGCCCGGGGAGCGGACACCCGCACAAAGGGTGGCCAGGCGGCCCGGTCCGGGTTTTTTCTTCTTTTCTTCTTTCTTTCACACGCCTGGTGGGCGGTGCCACCCCATCACAAGGGCTGGCAAGGCTTTCGGAGCCTGGGGAGCGGACACCCGCACAAAGGGTGGCCAGGCGGCCCGGTCCGGGTTTTTTCTTCTTTTCTTCTTTCTTTCACACGCCTGGTGGGCGGTGCCACCCGATCACAAGGGCTGGCAAGGCTTTCGGAGCCTGGGGAGCGGACACCCTCACAAAGGGTGGCCAGGCGGCCCGGTCCGGGTTTTTTCTTCTTTTCTTCTTTCTTTCACACGCCTGGTGGGCGGTGCCACCCGATCACAAGGGCTGGCAAGGCTTTCGGAGCCTGGGGAGCGGACACCCGCACAAAGGGTGGCCAGGCGGCCCGGTCCGGGTTTTTTCTTCTTTTCTTCTTTCTTTCACACGCCTGGTGGGCGGTGCCACCCCATCACAAGGGCTGGCAAGGCTTTCGGAGCCCGGGGAGCGGACACCCGCACAAAGGGTGGCCAGGCGGCCCGGTCCGGGTTTTTTCTTCTTTTCTTCTTTCTTTCACACGCCTGGTGGGCGGTGCCACCCCATCACAAGGGCTGGCAAGGCTTTCGGAGCCCGGGGAGCGGACACCCGCACAAAGGGTGGCCAGGCGGCCCGGTCCGGGTTTTTTCTTCTTTTCTTCTTTCTTTCACACGCCTGGTGGGCGGTGCCACCCGATCACAAGGGCTGGCAAGGCTTTCGGAGCCTGGGGAGCGGACACCCTCACAAAGGGTGGCCAGGCGGCCCGGTCCGGGTTTTTTCTTCTTTTCCTCTTTCTTTCACACGCCTGGTGGGCGGTGCCACCCGATCACAAGGGCTGGCAAGGATTTCGGAGCCTGGGGAGCGGACACCCGCACAAAGGGTGGCCAGGCGGCCCGGTCCGGGTTTTTTCTTCTTTTCTTCTTTCTTTCACACGCCTGGTGGGCGGTGCCACCCGATCACAAGGGCTGGCAAGGCTTTCGGAGCCTGGGGAGCGGACACCCTCACAAAGGGTGGCCAGGCGGCCCGGTCCGGGTTTTTTCTTCTTTTCTTCTTTCTTTCACACGCCTGGTGGGCGGTGCCACCCCATCACAAGGGCTGGCAAGGCTTTCGGAGCCTGGGGAGCGGACACCCGCACAAAGGGTGGCCAGGCGGCCCGGTCCGGGTTTTTTCTTCTTTTCTTCTTTCTTTCACACGCCTGGTGGGCGGTGCCACCCGATCACAAGGGCTGGCAAGGCTTTCGGAGCCTGGGGAGCGGACACCCTCACAAAGGGTGGCCAGGCGGCCCGGTCCGGGTTTTTTCTTCTTTTCTTCTTTCTTTCACACGCCTGGTGGGCGGTGCCACCCGATCACAAGGGCTGGCAAGGCTTTCGGAGCCTGGGGAGCGGACACCCGCACAAAGGGTGGCCAGGCGGCCCGGTCCGGGTTTTTTCTTCTTTTCTTCTTTCTTTCACACGCCTGGTGGGCGGTGCCACCCGATCACAAGGGCTGGCAAGGCTTTCGGAGCCCGGGGAGCGGACACCCGCACAAAGGGTGGCCAGGCGGCCCGGTCCGGGTTTTTTCTTCTTTTCTTCTTTCTTTCACACGCCTGGTGGGCGGTGCCACCCGATCACAAGGGCTGGCAAGGCTTTCGGAGCCTGGGGAGCGGACACCCTCACAAAGGGTGGCCAGGCGGCCCGGTCCGGGTTTTTTCTTCTTTTCCTCTTTCTTTCACACGCCTGGTGGGCGGTGCCACCCGATCACAAGGGCTGGCAAGGATTTCGGAGCCTGGGGAGCGGACACCCGCACAAAGGGTGGCCAGGCGGCCCGGTCCGGGTTTTTTCTTCTTTTCTTCTTTCTTTCACACGCCTGGTGGGCGGTGCCACCCCATCACAAGGGCTGGCAAGGCTTTCGGAGCCTGGGGAGCGGACACCCTCACAAAGGGTGGCCAGGCGGCCCGGTCCGGGTTTTTTCTTCTTTTCTTCTTTCTTTCACACGCCTGGTGGGCGGTGCCACCCCATCACAAGGGCTGGCAAGGCTTTCGGAGCCTGGGGAGCGGACACCCGCACAAAGGGTGGCCAGGCGGCCCGGTCCGGGTTTTTTCTTCTTTTCTTCTTTCTTTCACACGCCTGGTGGGCGGTGCCACCCCATCACAAGGGCTGGCAAGGCTTTCGGAGCCTGGGGAGCGGACACCCGCACAAAGGGTGGCCAGGCGGCCCGGTCCGGGTTTTTTCTTCTTTTCTTCTTTCTTTCACACGCCTGGTGGGCGGTGCCACCCCATCACAAGGGCTGGCAAGGCTTTCGGAGCCTGGGGAGCGGACACCCACACAAAGGGTGGCCAGGCGGCCCGGTCCGGGTTTTTTCTTCTTTTCTTCTTTCTTTCACACGCCTGGTGGGCGGTGCCACCCCATCACAAGGGCTGGCAAGGCTTTCGGAGCCTGGGGAGCGGACACCCTCACAAAGGGTGGCCAGGCGGCCCGGTCCGGGTTTTTTCTTCTTTTCTTCTTTCTTTCACACGCCTGGTGGGCGGTGCCACCCGATCACAAGGGCTGGCAAGGCTTTCGGAGCCTGGGGAGCGGACACCCGCACAAAGGGTGGCCAGGCGGCCCGGTCCGGGTTTTTTCTTCTTTTCTTCTTTCTTTCACACGCCTGGTGGGCGGTGCCACCCCATCACAAGGGCTGGCAAGGCTTTCGGAGCCCGGGGAGCGGACACCCGCACAAAGGGTGGCCAGGCGGCCCGGTCCGGGTTTTTTCTTCTTTTCTTCTTTCTTTCACACGCCTGGTGGGCGGTGCCACCCGATCACAAGGGCTGGCAAGGCTTTCGGAGCCTGGGGAGCGGACACCCTCACAAAGGGTGGCCAGGCGGCCCGGTCCGGGTTTTTTCTTCTTTTCCTCTTTCTTTCACACGCCTGGTGGGCGGTGCCACCCGATCACAAGGGCTGGCAAGGATTTCGGAGCCTGGGGAGCGGACACCCGCACAAAGGGTGGCCAGGCGGCCCGGTCCGGGTTTTTTCTTCTTTTCTTCTTTCTTTCACACGCCTGGTGGGCGGTGCCACCCGATCACAAGGGCTGGCAAGGCTTTCGGAGCCTGGGGAGCGGACACCCTCACAAAGGGTGGCCAGGCGGCCCGGTCCGGGTTTTTTCTTCTTTTCTTCTTTCTTTCACACGCCTGGTGGGCGGTGCCACCCGATCACAAGGGCTGGCAAGGCTTTCGGAGCCCGGGGAGCGGACACCCGCACAAAGGGTGGCCAGGCGGCCCGGTCCGGGTTTTTTCTTCTTTTCTTCTTTCTTTCACACGCCTGGTGGGCGGTGCCACCCCATCACAAGGGCTGGCAAGGCTTTCGGAGCCTGGGGAGCGGACACCCGCACAAAGGGTGGCCAGGCGGCCCGGTCCGGGTTTTTTCTTCTTTTCTTCTTTCTTTCACACGCCTGGTGGGCGGTGCCACCCGATCACAAGGGCTGGCAAGGCTTTCGGAGCCCGGGGAGCGGACACCCGCACAAAGGGTGGCCAGGCGGCCCGGTCCGGGTTTTTTCTTCTTTTCTTCTTTCTTTCACACGCCTGGTGGGCGGTGCCACCCCATCACAAGGGCTGGCAAGGCTTTCGGAGCCTGGGGAGCGGACACCCGCACAAAGGGTGGCCAGGCGGCCCGGTCCGGGTTTTTTCTTCTTTTCTTCTTTCTTTCACACGCCTGGTGGGCGGTGCCACCCGATCACAAGGGCTGGCAAGGCTTTTGGAGCCTGGGGAGCGGACACCCTCACAAAGGGTGGCCAGGCGGCCCGGTCCGGGTTTTTTCTTCTTTTCTTCTTTCTTTCACACGCCTGGTGGGCGGTGCCACCCGATCACAAGGGCTGGCAAGGCTTTCGGAGCCTGGGGAGCGGACACCCACACAAAGGGTGGCCAGGCGGCCCGGTCCGGGTTTTTTCTTCTTTTCTTCTTTCTTTCACACGCCTGGTGGGCGGTGCCACCCGATCACAAGGGCTGGCAAGGCTTTCGGAGCCTGGGGAGCGGACACCCTCACAAAGGGTGGCCAGGCGGCCCGGTCCGGGTTTTTTCTTCTTTTCTTCTTTCTTTCACACGCCTGGTGGGCGGTGCCACCCGATCACAAGGGCTGGCAAGGCTTTCGGAGCCTGGGGAGCGGACACCCGCACAAAGGGTGGCCAGGCGGCCCGGTCCGGGTTTTTTCTTCTTTTCTTCTTTCTTTCACACGCCTGGTGGGCGGTGCCACCCCATCACAAGGGCTGGCAAGGCTTTCGGAGCCTGGGGAGCGGACACCCGCACAAAGGGTGGCCAGGCGGCCCGGTCCGGGTTTTTTCTTCTTTTCTTCTTTCTTTCACACGCCTGGTGGGCGGTGCCACCCGATCACAAGGGCTGGCAAGGCTTTCGGAGCCTGGGGAGCGGACACCCTCACAAAGGGTGGCCAGGCGGCCCGGTCCGGGTTTTTTCTTCTTTTCTTCTTTCTTTCACACGCCTGGTGGGCGGTGCCACCCGATCACAAGGGCTGGCAAGGCTTTCGGAGCCTGGGGAGCGGACACCCGCACAAAGGGTGGCCAGGCGGCCCGGTCCGGGTTTTTTCTTCTTTTCTTCTTTCTTTCACACGCCTGGTGGGCGGTGCCACCCCATCACAAGGGCTGGCAAGGCTTTCGGAGCCTGGGGAGCGGACACCCTCACAAAGGGTGGCCAGGCGGCCCGGTCCGGGTTTTTTCTTCTTTTCTTCTTTCTTTCACACGCCTGGTGGGCGGTGCCACCCCATCACAAGGGCTGGCAAGGCTTTCGAAGCCTGGGGAGCGGACACCCGCACAAAGGGTGGCCAGGCGGCCCGGTCCGGGTTTTTTCTTCTTTTCTTCTTTCTTTCACACGCCTGGTGGGCGGTGCCACCCCATCACAAGGGCTGGCAAGGCTTTCGGAGCCTGGGGAGCGGACACCCGCACAAAGGGTGGCCAGGCGGCCCGGTCCGGGTTTTTTCTTCTTTTCTTCTTTCTTTCACACGCCTGGTGGGCGGTGCCACCCGATCACAAGGGCTGGCAAGGCTTTCGGAGCCCGGGGAGCGGACACCCGCACAAAGGGTGGCCAGGCGGCCCGGTCCGGGTTTTTTCTTCTTTTCTTCTTTCTTTCACACGCCTGGTGGGCGGTGCCACCCCATCACAAGGGCTGGCAAGGCTTTCGGAGCCCGGGGAGCGGACACCCGCACAAAGGGTGGCCAGGCGGCCCGGTCCGGGTTTTTTCTTCTTTTCTTCTTTCTTTCACACGCCTGGTGGGCGGTGCCACCCGATCACAAGGGCTGGCAAGGCTTTCGGAGCCTGGGGAGCGGACACCCGCACAAAGGGTGGCCAGGCGGCCCGGTCCGGGTTTTTTCTTCTTTTCTTCTTTCTTTCACACGCCTGGTGGGCGGTGCCACCCGATCACAAGGGCTGGCAAGGCTTTCGGAGCCCGGGGAGCGGACACCCGCACAAAGGGTGGCCAGGCGGCCCGGTCCGGGTTTTTTCTTCTTTTCTTCTTTCTTTCACACGCCTGGTGGGCGGTGCCACCCGATCACAAGGGCTGGCAAGGCTTTCGGAGCCTGGGGAGCGGACACCCTCACAAAGGGTGGCCAGGCGGCCCGGTCCGGGTTTTTTCTTCTTTTCCTCTTTCTTTCACACGCCTGGTGGGCGGTGCCACCCGATCACAAGGGCTGGCAAGGATTTCGGAGCCTGGGGAGCGGACACCCGCACAAAGGGTGGCCAGGCGGCCCGGTCCGGGTTTTTTCTTCTTTTCTTCTTTCTTTCACACGCCTGGTGGGCGGTGCCACCCCATCACAAGGGCTGGCAAGGCTTTCGGAGCCTGGGGAGCGGACACCCACACAAAGGGTGGCCAGGCGGCCCGGTCCGGGTTTTTTCTTCTTTTCTTCTTTCTTTCACACGCCTGGTGGGCGGTGCCACCCCATCACAAGGGCTGGCAAGGCTTTCGGAGCCTGGGGAGCGGACACCCTCACAAAGGGTGGCCAGGCGGCCCGGTCCGGGTTTTTTCTTCTTTTCTTCTTTCTTTCACACGCCTGGTGGGCGGTGCCACCCGATCACAAGGGCTGGCAAGGCTTTCGGAGCCTGGGGAGCGGACACCCGCACAAAGGGTGGCCAGGCGGCCCGGTCCGGGTTTTTTCTTCTTTTCTTCTTTCTTTCACACGCCTGGTGGGCGGTGCCACCCCATCACAAGGGCTGGCAAGGCTTTCGGAGCCCGGGGAGCGGACACCCGCACAAAGGGTGGCCAGGCGGCCCGGTCCGGGTTTTTTCTTCTTTTCTTCTTTCTTTCACACGCCTGGTGGGCGGTGCCACCCCATCACAAGGGCTGGCAAGGCTTTCGGAGCCCGGGGAGCGGACACCCGCACAAAGGGTGGCCAGGCGGCCCGGTCCGGGTTTTTTCTTCTTTTCTTCTTTCTTTCACACGCCTGGTGGGCGGTGCCACCCGATCACAAGGGCTGGCAAGGCTTTCGGAGCCTGGGGAGCGGACACCCTCACAAAGGGTGGCCAGGCGGCCCGGTCCGGGTTTTTTCTTCTTTTCCTCTTTCTTTCACACGCCTGGTGGGCGGTGCCACCCGATCACAAGGGCTGGCAAGGATTTCGGAGCCTGGGGAGCGGACACCCGCACAAAGGGTGGCCAGGCGGCCCGGTCCGGGTTTTTTCTTCTTTTCTTCTTTCTTTCACACGCCTGGTGGGCGGTGCCACCCGATCACAAGGGCTGGCAAGGCTTTCGGAGCCTGGGGAGCGGACACCCTCACAAAGGGTGGCCAGGCGGCCCGGTCCGGGTTTTTTCTTCTTTTCTTCTTTCTTTCACACGCCTGGTGGGCGGTGCCACCCGATCACAAGGGCTGGCAAGGCTTTCGGAGCCCGGGGAGCGGACACCCGCACAAAGGGTGGCCAG
This sequence comes from Diplotaxodon limnothrissa, assembly GCF_057381915.1. Classification (NCBI taxonomy): domain Eukaryota; kingdom Metazoa; phylum Chordata; class Actinopteri; order Cichliformes; family Cichlidae; genus Diplotaxodon; species Diplotaxodon limnothrissa. The sequence continues at coordinate 144,607 of NC_140600.1, read as the reverse complement.
GCGGCCCGGTCCGGGTTTTTTCTTCTTTTCTTCTTTCTTTCACACGCCTGGTGGGCGGTGCCACCCCATCACAAGGGCTGGCAAGGCTTTCGGAGCCTGGGGAGCGGACACCCGCACAAAGGGTGGCCAGGCGGCCCGGTCCGGGTTTTTTCTTCTTTTCTTCTTTCTTTCACACGCCTGGTGGGCGGTGCCACCCGATCACAAGGGCTGGCAAGGCTTTTGGAGCCTGGGGAGCGGACACCCTCACAAAGGGTGGCCAGGCGGCCCGGTCCGGGTTTTTTCTTCTTTTCTTCTTTCTTTCACACGCCTGGTGGGCGGTGCCACCCGATCACAAGGGCTGGCAAGGCTTTCGGAGCCTGGGGAGCGGACACCCACACAAAGGGTGGCCAGGCGGCCCGGTCCGGGTTTTTTCTTCTTTTCTTCTTTCTTTCACACGCCTGGTGGGCGGTGCCACCCGATCACAAGGGCTGGCAAGGCTTTCGGAGCCTGGGGAGCGGACACCCTCACAAAGGGTGGCCAGGCGGCCCGGTCCGGGTTTTTTCTTCTTTTCTTCTTTCTTTCACACGCCTGGTGGGCGGTGCCACCCGATCACAAGGGCTGGCAAGGCTTTCGGAGCCTGGGGAGCGGACACCCGCACAAAGGGTGGCCAGGCGGCCCGGTCCGGGTTTTTTCTTCTTTTCTTCTTTCTTTCACACGCCTGGTGGGCGGTGCCACCCCATCACAAGGGCTGGCAAGGCTTTCGGAGCCTGGGGAGCGGACACCCGCACAAAGGGTGGCCAGGCGGCCCGGTCCGGGTTTTTTCTTCTTTTCTTCTTTCTTTCACACGCCTGGTGGGCGGTGCCACCCGATCACAAGGGCTGGCAAGGCTTTCGGAGCCTGGGGAGCGGACACCCTCACAAAGGGTGGCCAGGCGGCCCGGTCCGGGTTTTTTCTTCTTTTCTTCTTTCTTTCACACGCCTGGTGGGCGGTGCCACCCGATCACAAGGGCTGGCAAGGCTTTCGGAGCCTGGGGAGCGGACACCCGCACAAAGGGTGGCCAGGCGGCCCGGTCCGGGTTTTTTCTTCTTTTCTTCTTTCTTTCACACGCCTGGTGGGCGGTGCCACCCCATCACAAGGGCTGGCAAGGCTTTCGGAGCCTGGGGAGCGGACACCCTCACAAAGGGTGGCCAGGCGGCCCGGTCCGGGTTTTTTCTTCTTTTCTTCTTTCTTTCACACGCCTGGTGGGCGGTGCCACCCCATCACAAGGGCTGGCAAGGCTTTCGAAGCCTGGGGAGCGGACACCCGCACAAAGGGTGGCCAGGCGGCCCGGTCCTGGTTTTTTCTTCTTTTCTTCTTTCTTTCACACGCCTGGTGGGCGGTGCCACCCCATCACAAGGGCTGGCAAGGCTTTCGGAGCCTGGGGAGCGGACACCCGCACAAAGGGTGGCCAGGCGGCCCGGTCCGGGTTTTTTCTTCTTTTCTTCTTTCTTTCACACGCCTGGTGGGCGGTGCCACCCGATCACAAGGGCTGGCAAGGCTTTCGGAGCCCGGGGAGCGGACACCCGCACAAAGGGTGGCCAGGCGGCCCGGTCCGGGTTTTTTCTTCTTTTCTTCTTTCTTTCACACGCCTGGTGGGCGGTGCCACCCCATCACAAGGGCTGGCAAGGCTTTCGGAGCCCGGGGAGCGGACACCCGCACAAAGGGTGGCCAGGCGGCCCGGTCCGGGTTTTTTCTTCTTTTCTTCTTTCTTTCACACGCCTGGTGGGCGGTGCCACCCGATCACAAGGGCTGGCAAGGCTTTCGGAGCCTGGGGAGCGGACACCCGCACAAAGGGTGGCCAGGCGGCCCGGTCCGGGTTTTTTCTTCTTTTCTTCTTTCTTTCACACGCCTGGTGGGCGGTGCCACCCGATCACAAGGGCTGGCAAGGCTTTCGGAGCCCGGGGAGCGGACACCCGCACAAAGGGTGGCCAGGCGGCCCGGTCCGGGTTTTTTCTTCTTTTCTTCTTTCTTTCACACGCCTGGTGGGCGGTGCCACCCGATCACAAGGGCTGGCAAGGCTTTCGGAGCCTGGGGAGCGGACACCCTCACAAAGGGTGGCCAGGCGGCCCGGTCCGGGTTTTTTCTTCTTTTCCTCTTTCTTTCACACGCCTGGTGGGCGGTGCCACCCGATCACAAGGGCTGGCAAGGATTTCGGAGCCTGGGGAGCGGACACCCGCACAAAGGGTGGCCAGGCGGCCCGGTCCGGGTTTTTTCTTCTTTTCTTCTTTCTTTCACACGCCTGGTGGGCGGTGCCACCCCATCACAAGGGCTGGCAAGGCTTTCGGAGCCTGGGGAGCGGACACCCTCACAAAGGGTGGCCAGGCGGCCCGGTCCGGGTTTTTTCTTCTTTTCTTCTTTCTTTCACACGCCTGGTGGGCGGTGCCACCCCATCACAAGGGCTGGCAAGGCTTTCGGAGCCTGGGGAGCGGACACCCGCACAAAGGGTGGCCAGGCGGCCCGGTCCGGGTTTTTTCTTCTTTTCTTCTTTCTTTCACACGCCTGGTGGGCGGTGCCACCCCATCACAAGGGCTGGCAAGGCTTTCGGAGCCTGGGGAGCGGACACCCGCACAAAGGGTGGCCAGGCGGCCCGGTCCGGGTTTTTTCTTCTTTTCTTCTTTCTTTCACACGCCTGGTGGGCGGTGCCACCCGATCACAAGGGCTGGCAAGGCTTTCGGAGCCTGGGGAGCGGACACCCACACAAAGGGTGGCCAGGCGGCCCGGTCCGGGTTTTTTCTTCTTTTCTTCTTTCTTTCACACGCCTGGTGGGCGGTGCCACCCCATCACAAGGGCTGGCAAGGCTTTCGGAGCCTGGGGAGCGGACACCCTCACAAAGGGTGGCCAGGCGGCCCGGTCCGGGTTTTTTCTTCTTTTCTTCTTTCTTTCACACGCCTGGTGGGCGGTGCCACCCGATCACAAGGGCTGGCAAGGCTTTCGGAGCCTGGGGAGCGGACACCCGCACAAAGGGTGGCCAGGCGGCCCGGTCCGGGTTTTTTCTTCTTTTCTTCTTTCTTTCACACGCCTGGTGGGCGGTGCCACCCCATCACAAGGGCTGGCAAGGCTTTCGGAGCCCGGGGAGCGGACACCCGCACAAAGGGTGGCCAGGCGGCCCGGTCCGGGTTTTTTCTTCTTTTCTTCTTTCTTTCACATGCCTGGTGGGCGGTGCCACCCCATCACAAGGGCTGGCAAGGCTTTCGGAGCCCGGGGAGCGGACACCCGCACAAAGGGTGGCCAGGCGGCCCGGTCCGGGTTTTTTCTTCTTTTCTTCTTTCTTTCACACGCCTGGTGGGCGGTGCCACCCGATCACAAGGGCTGGCAAGGCTTTCGGAGCCTGGGGAGCGGACACCCTCACAAAGGGTGGCCAGGCGGCCCGGTCCGGGTTTTTTCTTCTTTTCCTCTTTCTTTCACACGCCTGGTGGGCGGTGCCACCCGATCACAAGGGCTGGCAAGGATTTCGGAGCCTGGGGAGCGGACACCCGCACAAAGGGTGGCCAGGCGGCCCGGTCCGGGTTTTTTCTACTTTTCTTCTTTCTTTCACACGCCTGGTGGGCGGTGCCACCCGATCACAAGGGCTGGCAAGGCTTTCGGAGCCTGGGGAGCGGACACCCTCACAAAGGGTGGCCAGGCGGCCCGGTCCGGGTTTTTTCTTCTTTTCTTCTTTCTTTCACACGCCTGGTGGGCGGTGCCACCCCATCACAAGGGCTGGCAAGGCTTTCGGAGCCTGGGGAGCGGACACCCGCACAAAGGGTGGCCAGGCGGCCCGGTCCGGGTTTTTTCTTCTTTTCTTCTTTCTTTCACACGCCTGGTGGGCGGTGCCACCCCATCACAAGGGCTGGCAAGGCTTTCGGAGCCTGGGGAGCGGACACCCGCACAAAGGGTGGCCAGGCGGCCCGGTCCGGGTTTTTTCTTCTTTTCTTCTTTCTTTCACACGCCTGGTGGGCGGTGCCACCCGATCACAAGGGCTGGCAAGGCTTTCGGAGCCCGGGGAGCGGACACCCGCACAAAGGGTGGCCAGGCGGCCCGGTCCGGGTTTTTTCTTCTTTTCTTCTTTCTTTCACACGCCTGGTGGGCGGTGCCACCCGATCACAAGGGCTGGCAAGGCTTTTGGAGCCTGGGGAGCGGACACCCTCACAAAGGGTGGCCAGGCGGCCCGGTCCGGGTTTTTTCTTCTTTTCTTCTTTCTTTCACACGCCTGGTGGGCGGTGCCACCCGATCACAAGGGCTGGCAAGGCTTTCGGAGCCTGGGGAGCGGACACCCACACAAAGGGTGGCCAGGCGGCCCGGTCCGGGTTTTTTCTTCTTTTCTTCTTTCTTTCACACGCCTGGTGGGCGGTGCCACCCGATCACAAGGGCTGGCAAGGCTTTCGGAGCCTGGGGAGCGGACACCCGCACAAAGGGTGGCCAGGCGGCCCGGTCCGGGTTTTTTCTTCTTTTCTTCTTTCTTTCACACGCCTGGTGGGCGGTGCCACCCGATCACAAGGGCTGGCAAGGCTTTCGGAGCCTGGGGAGCGGACACCCGCACAAAGGGTGGCCAGGCGGCCCGGTCCGGGTTTTTTCTTCTTTTCTTCTTTCTTTCACACGCCTGGTGGGCGGTGCCACCCGATCACAAGGGCTGGCAAGGCTTTCGGAGCCTGGGGAGCGGACACCCTCACAAAGGGTGGCCAGGCGGCCCGGTCCGGGTTTTTTCTTCTTTTCTTCTTTCTTTCACACGCCTGGTGGGCGGTGCCACCCGATCACAAGGGCTGGCAAGGCTTTCGGAGCCTGGGGAGCGGACACCCGCACAAAGGGTGGCCAGGCGGCCCGGTCCGGGTTTTTTCTTCTTTTCTTCTTTCTTTCACACGCCTGGTGGGCGGTGCCACCCCATCACAAGGGCTGGCAAGGCTTTCGGAGCCTGGGGAGCGGACACCCGCACAAAGGGTGGCCAGGCGGCCCGGTCCGGGTTTTTTCTTCTTTTCTTCTTTCTTTCACACGCCTGGTGGGCGGTGCCACCCGATCACAAGGGCTGGCAAGGCTTTCGGAGCCTGGGGAGCGGACACCCGCACAAAGGGTGGCCAGGCGGCCCGGTCCGGGTTTTTTCTTCTTTTCTTCTTTCTTTCACACGCCTGGTGGGCGGTGCCACCCCATCACAAGGGCTGGCAAGGCTTTCGGAGCCTGGGGAGCGGACACCCGCACAAAGGGTGGCCAGGCGGCCCGGTCCGGGTTTTTTCTTCTTTTCTTCTTTCTTTCACACGCCTGGTGGGCGGTGCCACCCGATCACAAGGGCTGGCAAGGCTTTCGGAGCCTGGGGAGCGGACACCCTCACAAAGGGTGGCCAGGCGGCCCGGTCCGGGTTTTTTCTTCTTTTCTTCTTTCTTTCACACGCCTGGTGGGCGGTGCCACCCGATCACAAGGGCTGGCAAGGCTTTCGGAGCCTGGGGAGCGGACACCCACACAAAGGGTGGCCAGGCGGCCCGGTCCGGGTTTTTTCTTCTTTTCTTCTTTCTTTCACACGCCTGGTGGGCGGTGCCACCCGATCACAAGGGCTGGCAAGGCTTTCGGAGCCTGGGGAGCGGACACCCTCACAAAGGGTGGCCAGGCGGCCCGGTCCGGGTTTTTTCTTCTTTTCCTCTTTCTTTCACACGCCTGGTGGGCGGTGCCACCCGATCACAAGGGCTGGCAAGGATTTCGGAGCCTGGGGAGCGGACACCCGCACAAAGGGTGGCCAGGCGGCCCGGTCCGGGTTTTTTCTACTTTTCTTCTTTCTTTCACACGCCTGGTGGGCGGTGCCACCCGATCACAAGGGCTGGCAAGGCTTTCGGAGCCTGGGGAGCGGACACCCTCACAAAGGGTGGCCAGGCGGCCCGGTCCGGGTTTTTTCTTCTTTTCTTCTTTCTTTCACACGCCTGGTGGGCGGTGCCACCCCATCACAAGGGCTGGCAAGGCTTTCGGAGCCTGGGGAGCGGACACCCGCACAAAGGGTGGCCAGGCGGCCCGGTCCGGGTTTTTTCTTCTTTTCTTCTTTCTTTCACACGCCTGGTGGGCGGTGCCACCCCATCACAAGGGCTGGCAAGGCTTTCGGAGCCTGGGGAGCGGACACCCGCACAAAGGGTGGCCAGGCGGCCCGGTCCGGGTTTTTTCTTCTTTTCTTCTTTCTTTCACACGCCTGGTGGGCGGTGCCACCCGATCACAAGGGCTGGCAAGGCTTTCGGAGCCCGGGGAGCGGACACCCGCACAAAGGGTGGCCAGGCGGCCCGGTCCGGGTTTTTTCTTCTTTTCTTCTTTCTTTCACACGCCTGGTGGGCGGTGCCACCCGATCACAAGGGCTGGCAAGGCTTTTGGAGCCTGGGGAGCGGACACCCTCACAAAGGGTGGCCAGGCGGCCCGGTCCGGGTTTTTTCTTCTTTTCTTCTTTCTTTCACACGCCTGGTGGGCGGTGCCACCCGATCACAAGGGCTGGCAAGGCTTTCGGAGCCTGGGGAGCGGACACCCACACAAAGGGTGGCCAGGCGGCCCGGTCCGGGTTTTTTCTTCTTTTCTTCTTTCTTTCACACGCCTGGTGGGCGGTGCCACCCGATCACAAGGGCTGGCAAGGCTTTCGGAGCCTGGGGAGCGGACACCCGCACAAAGGGTGGCCAGGCGGCCCGGTCCGGGTTTTTTCTTCTTTTCTTCTTTCTTTCACACGCCTGGTGGGCGGTGCCACCCGATCACAAGGGCTGGCAAGGCTTTCGGAGCCTGGGGAGCGGACACCCGCACAAAGGGTGGCCAGGCGGCCCGGTCCGGGTTTTTTCTTCTTTTCTTCTTTCTTTCACACGCCTGGTGGGCGGTGCCACCCGATCACAAGGGCTGGCAAGGCTTTCGGAGCCTGGGGAGCGGACACCCTCACAAAGGGTGGCCAGGCGGCCCGGTCCGGGTTTTTTCTTCTTTTCTTCTTTCTTTCACACGCCTGGTGGGCGGTGCCACCCGATCACAAGGGCTGGCAAGGCTTTCGGAGCCTGGGGAGCGGACACCCGCACAAAGGGTGGCCAGGCGGCCCGGTCCGGGTTTTTTCTTCTTTTCTTCTTTCTTTCACACGCCTGGTGGGCGGTGCCACCCCATCACAAGGGCTGGCAAGGCTTTCGGAGCCTGGGGAGCGGACACCCGCACAAAGGGTGGCCAGGCGGCCCGGTCCGGGTTTTTTCTTCTTTTCTTCTTTCTTTCACACGCCTGGTGGGCGGTGCCACCCGATCACAAGGGCTGGCAAGGCTTTCGGAGCCTGGGGAGCGGACACCCGCACAAAGGGTGGCCAGGCGGCCCGGTCCGGGTTTTTTCTTCTTTTCTTCTTTCTTTCACACGCCTGGTGGGCGGTGCCACCCCATCACAAGGGCTGGCAAGGCTTTCGGAGCCTGGGGAGCGGACACCCGCACAAAGGGTGGCCAGGCGGCCCGGTCCGGGTTTTTTCTTCTTTTCTTCTTTCTTTCACACGCCTGGTGGGCGGTGCCACCCGATCACAAGGGCTGGCAAGGCTTTCGGAGCCTGGGGAGCGGACACCCTCACAAAGGGTGGCCAGGCGGCCCGGTCCGGGTTTTTTCTTCTTTTCTTCTTTCTTTCACACGCCTGGTGGGCGGTGCCACCCGATCACAAGGGCTGGCAAGGCTTTCGGAGCCTGGGGAGCGGACACCCACACAAAGGGTGGCCAGGCGGCCCGGTCCGGGTTTTTTCTTCTTTTCTTCTTTCTTTCACACGCCTGGTGGGCGGTGCCACCCGATCACAAGGGCTGGCAAGGCTTTCGGAGCCTGGGGAGCGGACACCCTCACAAAGGGTGGCCAGGCGGCCCGGTCCGGGTTTTTTCTTCTTTTCCTCTTTCTTTCACACGCCTGGTGGGCGGTGCCACCCGATCACAAGGGCTGGCAAGGATTTCGGAGCCTGGGGAGCGGACACCCGCACAAAGGGTGGCCAGGCGGCCCGGTCCGGGTTTTTTCTACTTTTCTTCTTTCTTTCACACGCCTGGTGGGCGGTGCCACCCGATCACAAGGGCTGGCAAGGCTTTCGGAGCCTGGGGAGCGGACACCCTCACAAAGGGTGGCCAGGCGGCCCGGTCCGGGTTTTTTCTTCTTTTCTTCTTTCTTTCACACGCCTGGTGGGCGGTGCCACCCCATCACAAGGGCTGGCAAGGCTTTCGGAGCCTGGGGAGCGGACACCCGCACAAAGGGTGGCCAGGCGGCCCGGTCCGGGTTTTTTCTTCTTTTCTTCTTTCTTTCACACGCCTGGTGGGCGGTGCCACCCCATCACAAGGGCTGGCAAGGCTTTCGGAGCCTGGGGAGCGGACACCCGCACAAAGGGTGGCCAGGCGGCCCGGTCCGGGTTTTTTCTTCTTTTCTTCTTTCTTTCACACGCCTGGTGGGCGGTGCCACCCCATCACAAGGGCTGGCAAGGCTTTCGGAGCCTGGGGAGCGGACACCCGCACAAAGGGTGGCCAGGCGGCCCGGTCCGGGTTTTTTCTTCTTTTCTTCTTTCTTTCACACGCCTGGTGGGCGGTGCCACCCGATCACAAGGGCTGGCAAGGCTTTCGGAGCCCGGGGAGCGGACACCCGCACAAAGGGTGGCCAGGCGGCCCGGTCCGGGTTTTTTCTTCTTTTCTTCTTTCTTTCACACGCCTGGTGGGCGGTGCCACCCGATCACAAGGGCTGGCAAGGCTTTCGGAGCCTGGGGAGCGGACACCCTCACAAAGGGTGGCCAGGCGGCCCGGTCCGGGTTTTTTCTTCTTTTCTTCTTTCTTTCACACGCCTGGTGGGCGGTGCCACCCGATCACAAGGGCTGGCAAGGCTTTCGGAGCCTGGGGAGCGGACACCCGCACAAAGGGTGGCCAGGCGGCCCGGTCCGGGTTTTTTCTTCTTTTCTTCTTTCTTTCACACGCCTGGTGGGCGGTGCCACCCGATCACAAGGGCTGGCAAGGCTTTCGGAGCCTGGGGAGCGGACACCCGCACAAAGGGTGGCCAGGCGGCCCGGTCCGGGTTTTTTCTTCTTTTCTTCTTTCTTTCACACGCCTGGTGGGCGGTGCCACCCCATCACAAGGGCTGGCAAGGCTTTCGAAGCCTGGGGAGCGGACACCCGCACAAAGGGTGGCCAGGCGGCCCGGTCCGGGTTTTTTCTTCTTTTCTTCTTTCTTTCACACGCCTGGTGGGCGGTGCCACCCGATCACAAGGGCTGGCAAGGCTTTCGGAGCCTGGGGAGCGGACACCCTCACAAAGGGTGGCCAGGCGGCCCGGTCCGGGTTTTTTCTTCTTTTCTTCTTTCTTTCACACGCCTGGTGGGCGGTGCCACCCGATCACAAGGGCTGGCAAGGCTTTCGGAGCCTGGGGAGCGGACACCCTCACAAAGGGTGGCCAGGCGGCCCGGTCCGGGTTTTTTCTTCTTTTCTTCTTTCTTTCACACGCCTGGTGGGCGGTGCCACCCCATCACAAGGGCTGGCAAGGCTTTCGGAGCCTGGGGAGCGGACACCCGCACAAAGGGTGGCCAGGCGGCCCGGTCCGGGTTTTTTCTTCTTTTCCTCTTTCTTTCACACGCCTGGTGGGCGGTGCCACCCGATCACAAGGGCTGGCAAGGATTTCGGAGCCTGGGGAGCGGACACCCACACAAAGGGTGGCCAGGCGGCCCGGTCCGGGTTTTTTCTTCTTTTCTTCTTTCTTTCACACGCCTGGTGGGCGGTGCCACCCGATCACAAGGGCTGGCAAGGCTTTCGGAGCCTGGGGAGCGGACACCCTCACAAAGGGTGGCCAGGCGGCCCGGTCCGGGTTTTTTCTTCTTTTCTTCTTTCTTTCACACGCCTGGTGGGCGGTGCCACCCCATCACAAGGGCTGGCAAGGCTTTCGGAGCCTGGGGAGCGGACACCCTCACAAAGGGTGGCCAGGCGGCCCGGTCCGGGTTTTTTCTTCTTTTCTTCTTTCTTTCACACGCCTGGTGGGCGGTGCCACCCCATCACAAGGGCTGGCAAGGCTTTCGGAGCCTGGGGAGCGGACACCCGCACAAAGGGTGGCCAGGCGGCCCGGTCCGGGTTTTTTCTTCTTTTCTTCTTTCTTTCACACGCCTGGTGGGCGGTGCCACCCCATCACAAGGGCTGGCAAGGCTTTCGGAGCCTGGGGAGCGGACACCCTCACAAAGGGTGGCCAGGCGGCCCGGTCCGGGTTTTTTCTTCTTTTCTTCTTTCTTTCACACGCCTGGTGGGCGGTGCCACCCCATCACAAGGGCTGGCAAGGCTTTCGGAGCCCGGGGAGCGGACACCCGCACCAAGGGTGGCCAGGCGGCCCGGTCCGGGTTTTTTCTTCTTTTCCTCTTTCTTTCACACGCCTGGTGGGCGGTGCCACCCGATCACAAGGGCTGGCAAGGCTTTCGGAGCCCGGGGAGCGGACACCCGCACAAAGGGTGGCCAGGCGGCCCGGTCCGGGTTTTTTCTTCTTTTCTTCTTTCTTTCACACTCCTGGTGGGCGGTGCCACCCGATCACAAGGGCTGGCAAGGCTTTCGGAGCCCGGGGAGCGGACACCCGCACGAAGGGTGGCCAGGCGGCCCGGTCCGGGTTTTTTCTTCTTTTCTTCTTTCTTTCACACGCCTGGTGGGCGGTGCCACCCGATCACAAGGGCTGGCAAGGCTTTCGGAGCCCGGGGAGCGGACACCCGCACGAAGGGTGGCCAGGCGGCCCGGTCCGGGTTTTTTCTTCTTTTCTTCTTTCTTTCACACGCCTGGTGGGCGGTGCCACCCGATCACAAGGGCTGGCAAGGCTTTCGGAGCCTGGGGACCGGACACCCTCACAAAGGGTGGCCAGGCGGCCCGGTCCGGGTTTTTTCTTCTTTTCTTCTTTCTTTCACACGCCTGGTGGGCGGTGCCACCCGATCACAAGGGCTGGCAAGGCTTTCGGAGCCTGGGGAGCGGACACCCTCACAAAGGGTGGCCAGGCGGCCCGGTCCGGGTTTTTTCTTCTTTTCCTCTTTCTTTCACACGCCTGGTGGGCGGTGCCACCCGATCACAAGGGCTGGCAAGGATTTCGGAGCCTGGGGAGCGGACACCCGCACAAAGGGTGGCCAGGCGGCCCGGTCCGGGTTTTTTCTTCTTTTCTTCTTTCTTTCACACGCCTGGTGGGCGGTGCCACCCCATCACAAGGGCTGGCAAGGCTTTCGGAGCCTGGGGAGCGGACACCCGCACAAAGGGTGGCCAGGCGGCCCGGTCCGGGTTTTTTCTTCTTTTCTTCTTTCTTTCACACGCCTGGTGGGCGGTGCCACCCGATCACAAGGGCTGGCAAGGCTTTCGGAGCCCGGGGAGCGGACACCCGCACAAAGGGTGGCCAGGCGGCCCGGTCCGGGTTTTTTCTTCTTTTCTTCTTTCTTTCACACGCCTGGTGGGCGGTGCCACCCCATCACAAGGGCTGGCAAGGCTTTCGGAGCCCGGGGAGCGGACACCCGCACAAAGGGTGGCCAGGCGGCCCGGTCCGGGTTTTTTCTTCTTTTCTTCTTTCTTTCACACGCCTGGTGGGCGGTGCCACCCGATCACAAGGGCTGGCAAGGCTTTCGGAGCCTGGGGAGCGGACACCCGCACAAAGGGTGGCCAGGCGGCCCGGTCCGGGTTTTTTCTTCTTTTCTTCTTTCTTTCACACGCCTGGTGGGCGGTGCCACCCCATCACAAGGGCTGGCAAGGCTTTCGGAGCCTGGGGAGCGGACACCCGCACAAAGGGTGGCCAGGCGGCCCGGTCCGGGTTTTTTCTTCTTTTCTTCTTTCTTTCACACGCCTGGTGGGCGGTGCCACCCGATCACAAGGGCTGGCAAGGCTTTCGGAGCCCGGGGAGCGGACACCCGCACAAAGGGTGGCCAGGCGGCCCGGTCCGGGTTTTTTCTTCTTTTCTTCTTTCTTTCACACGCCTGGTGGGCGGTGCCACCCCATCACAAGGGCTGGCAAGGCTTTCGGAGCCTGGGGAGCGGACACCCGCACAAAGGGTGGCCAGGCGGCCCGGTCCGGGTTTTTTCTTCTTTTCTTCTTTCTTTCACACGCCTGGTGGGCGGTGCCACCCCATCACAAGGGCTGGCAAGGCTTTCGGAGCCTGGGGAGCGGACACCCTCACAAAGGGTGGCCAGGCGGCCCGGTCCGGGTTTTTTCTTCTTTTCTTCTTTCTTTCACACGCCTGGTGGGCGGTGCCACCCCATCACAAGGGCTGGCAAGGCTTTCGGAGCCCGGGGAGCGGACACCCGCACCAAGGGTGGCCAGGCGGCCCGGTCCGGGTTTTTTCTTCTTTTCCTCTTTCTTTCACACGCCTGGTGGGCGGTGCCACCCGATCACAAGGGCTGGCAAGGATTTCGGAGCCTGGGGAGCTGACACCCACACAAAGGGTGGCCAGGCGGCCCGGTCCGGGTTTTTTCTTCTTTTCTTCTTTCTTTCACACGCCTGGTGGGCGGTGCCACCCGATCACAAGGGCTGGCAAGGCTTTCGGAGCCTGGGGAGCGGACACCCTCACAAAGGGTGGCCAGGCGGCCCGGTCCGGGTTTTTTCTTCTTTTCCTCTTTCTTTCACACGCCTGGTGGGCGGTGCCACCCGATCACAAGGGCTGGCAAGGATTTCGGAGCCTGGGGAGCGGACACCCACACAAAGGGTGGCCAGGCGGCCCGGTCCGGGTTTTTTCTTCTTTTCTTCTTTCTTTCACACGCCTGGTGGGCGGTGCCACCCGATCACAAGGGCTGGCAAGGCTTTCGGAGCCCGGGGAGCGGACACCCGCACAAAGGGTGGCCAGGCGGCCCGGTCCGGGTTTTTTCTTCTTTTCTTCTTTCTTTCACACGCCTGGTGGGCGGTGCCACCCGATCACAAGGGCTGGCAAGGCTTTCGGAGCCCGGGGAGCGGACACCCTCACAAAGGGTGGCCAGGCGGCCCGGTCCGGGTTTTTTCTTCTTTTCCTCTTTCTTTCACACGCCTGGTGGGCGGTGCCACCCGATCACAAGGGCTGGCAAGGATTTCGGAGCCTGGGGAGCGGACACCCGCACAAAGGGTGGCCAGGCGGCCCGGTCCGGGTTTTTTCTTCTTTTCTTCTTTCTTTCACACGCCTGGTGGGCGGTGCCACCCCATCACAAGGGCTGGCAAGGCTTTCGGAGCCTGGGGAGCGGACACCCGCACCAAGGGTGGCCAGGCGGCCCGGTCCGGGTTTTTTCTTCTTTTCTTCTTTCTTTCACACGCCTGGTGGGCGGTGCCACCCGATCACAAGGGCTGGCAAGGCTTTCGGAGCCTGGGGAGCGGACACCCTCACAAAGGGTGGCCAGGCGGCCCGGTCCGGGTTTTTTCTTCTTTTCCTCTTTCTTTCACACGCCTGGTGGGCGGTGCCACCCGATCACAAGGGCTGGCAAGGCTTTCGGAGCCTGGGGAGCGGACACCCTCACAAAGGGTGGCCAGGCGGCCCAGTCCGGGTTTTTTCTTCTTTTCTTCTTTCTTTCACACGCCTGGTGGGCGGTGCCACCCGATCACAAGGGCTGGCAAGGCTTTCGGAGCCCGGGGAGCGGACACCCGCACAAAGGGTGGCCAGGCGGCCCGGTCCGGGTTTTTTCTTCTTTTCTTCTTTCTTTCACACGCCTGGTGGGCGGTGCCACCCGATCACAAGGGCTGGCAAGGCTTTCGGAGCCTGGGGAGCGGACACCCTCACAAAGGGTGGCCAGGTGGCCCGGTCCGGGTTTTTTCTTCTTTTCTTCTTTCTTTCACACGCCTGGTGGGCGGTGCCACCCGATCACAAGGGCTGGCAAGGCTTTCGGAGCCTGGGGAGCGGACACCCGCACAAAGGGTGGCCAGGCGGCCCGGTCCGGGTTTTTTCTTCTTTTCTTCTTTCTTTCACACGCCTGGTGGGCGGTGCCACCCCATCACAAGGGCTGGCAAGGCTTTCGGAGCCAGGGGAGCGGACACCCGCACCAAGGGTGGCCAGGCGGCCCGGTCCGGGTTTTTTCTTCTTTTCTTCTTTCTTTCACACGCCTGGTGGGCGGTGCCACCCCATCACAAGGGCTGGCAAGGCTTTCGGAGCCTGGGGAGCGGACACCCGCACAAAGGGTGGCCAGGCGGCCCGGTCCGGGTTTTTTCTTCTTTTCTTCTTTCTTTCACACGCCTGGTGGGCGGTGCCACCCGATCACAAGGGCTGGCAAGGCTTTCGGAGCCTGGGGAGCGGACACCCTCACAAAGGGTGGCCAGGCGGCCCGGTCCGGGTTTTTTCTTCTTTTCTTCTTTCTTTCACACGCCTGGTGGGCGGTGCCACCCGATCACAAGGGCTGGCAAGGCTTTCGGAGCCCGGGGAGCGGACACCCTCACAAAGGGTGGCCAGGCGGCCCGGTCCGGGTTTTTTCTTCTTTTCTTCTTTCTTTCACACGCCTGGTGGGCGGTGCCACCCGATCACAAGGGCTGGCAAGGCTTTCGGAGCCCGGGGAGCGGACACCCTCACAAAGGGTGGCCAGGCGGCCCGGTCCGGGTTTTTTCTTCTTTTCTTCTTTCTTTCACACGCCTGGTGGGCGGTGCCACCCCATCACAAGGGCTGGCAAGGCTTTCGGAGCCAGGGGAGCGGACACCCGCACAAAGGGTGGCCAGGCGGCCCGGTCCGGGTTTTTTCTTCTTTTCTTCTTTCTTTCACACGCCTGGTGGGCGGTGCCACCCGATCACAAGGGCTGGCAAGGCTTTCGGAGCCTGGGGAGAGGACACCCGCACAAAGGGTGGCCAGGCGGCCCGGTCCGGGTTTTTTCTTCTTTTCTTCTTTCTTTCACACGCCTGGTGGGCGGTGCCACCCGATCACAAGGGCTGGCAAGGCTTTCGGAGCCTGGGGAGCGGACACCCTCACAAAGGGTGGCCAGGCGGCCCGGTCCGGGTTTTTTCTTCTTTTCTTCTTTCTTTCACACGCCTGGTGGGCGGTGCCACCCGATCACAAGGGCTGGCAAGGCTTTCGGAGCCTGGGGAGCGGACACCCGCACAAAGGGTGGCCAGGCGGCCCGGTCCGGGTTTTTTCTTCTTTTCTTCTTTCTTTCACACGCCTGGTGGGCGGTGCCACCCCATCACAAGGGCTGGCAAGGCTTTCGGAGCCAGGGGAGCGGACACCCGCACAAAGGGTGGCCAGGCGGCCCGGTCCGGGTTTTTTCTTCTTTTCTTCTTTCTTTCACACGCCTGGTGGGCGGTGCCACCCCATCACAAGGGCTGGCAAGGCTTTCGGAGCCCGGGGAGCGGACACCCGCACAAAGGGTGGCCAGGCGGCCCGGTCCGGGTTTTTTCTTCTTTTCTTCTTTCTTTCACACGCCTGGTGGGCGGTGCCACCCGATCACAAGGGCTGGCAAGGCTTTCGGAGCCTGGGGAGCGGACACCCTCACAAAGGGTGGCCAGGCGGCCCGGTCCGGGTTTTTTCTTCTTTTCCTCTTTCTTTCACACGCCTGGTGGGCGGTGCCACCCGATCACAAGGGCTGGCAAGGATTTCGGAGCCTGGGGAGCGGACACCCGCACAAAGGGTGGCCAGGCGGCCCGGTCCGGGTTTTTTCTTCTTTTCTTCTTTCTTTCACACGCCTGGTGGGCGGTGCCACCCGATCACAAGGGCTGGCAAGGCTTTCGGAGCCCGGGGAGCGGACACCCGCACAAAGGGTGGCCAGGCGGCCCGGTCCGGGTTTTTTCTTCTTTTCTTCTTTCTTTCACACGCCTGGTGGGCGGTGCCACCCGATCACAAGGGCTGGCAAGGCTTTCGGAGCCTGGGGAGCGGACACCCGCACAAAGGGTGGCCAGGCGGCCCGGTCCGGGTTTTTTCTTCTTTTCTTCTTTCTTTCACACGCCTGGTGGGCGGTGCCACCCCATCACAAGGGCTGGCAAGGCTTTCGGAGCCTGGGGAGCGGACACCCGCACAAAGGGTGGCCAGGCGGCCCGGTCCGGGTTTTTTCTTCTTTTCTTCTTTCTTTCACACGCCTGGTGGGCGGTGCCACCCGATCACAAGGGCTGGCAAGGCTTTCGGAGCCCGGGGAGCGGACACCCGCACAAAGGGTGGCCAGGCGGCCCGGTCCGGGTTTTTTCTTCTTTTCTTCTTTCTTTCACACGCCTGGTGGGCGGTGCCACCCCATCACAAGGGCTGGCAAGGCTTTCGGAGCCCGGGGAGCGGACACCCGCACAAAGGGTGGCCAGGCGGCCCGGTCCGGGTTTTTTCTTCTTTTCTTCTTTCTTTCACACGCCTGGTGGGCGGTGCCACCCGATCACAAGGGCTGGCAAGGCTTTCGGAGCCTGGGGAGCGGACACCCGCACAAAGGGTGGCCAGGCGGCCCGGTCCGGGTTTTTTCTTCTTTTCTTCTTTCTTTCACACGCCTGGTGGGCGGTGCCACCCCATCACAAGGGCTGGCAAGGCTTTCGGAGCTCGGGGAGCGGACACCCGCACAAAGGGTGGCCAGGCGGCCCGGTCCGGGTTTTTTCTTCTTTTCTTCTTTCTTTCACACGCCTGGTGGGCGGTGCCACCCGATCACAAGGGCTGGCAAGGCTTTCGGAGCCTGGGGAGCGGACACCCTCACAAAGGGTGGCCAGGCGGCCCGGTCCGGGTTTTTTCTTCTTTTCTTCTTTCTTTCACACGCCTGGTGGGCGGTGCCACCCCATCACAAGGGCTGGCAAGGCTTTCGGAGCCTGGGGAGCGGACACCCGCACAAAGGGTGGCCAGGCGGCCCGGTCCGGGTTTTTTCTTCTTTTCCTCTTTCTTTCACACGCCTGGTGGGCGGTGCCACCCGATCACAAGGGCTGGCAAGGCTTTCGGAGCCTGGGGAGCGGACACCCGCACAAAGGGTGGCCAGGCGGCCCGGTCCGGGTTTTTTCTTCTTTTCCTCTTTCTTTCACACGCCTGGTGGGCGGTGCCACCCGATCACAAGGGCTGGCAAGGATTTCGGAGCCTGGGGAGCGGACACCCACACAAAGGGTGGCCAGGCGGCCCGGTCCGGGTTTTTTCTTCTTTTCTTCTTTCTTTCACACGCCTGGTGGGCGGTGCCACCCGATCACAAGGGCTGGCAAGGCTTTCGGAGCCTGGGGAGCGGACACCCTCACAAAGGGTGGCCAGGCGGCCCGGTCCGGGTTTTTTCTTCTTTTCTTCTTTCTTTCACACGCCTGGTGGGCGGTGCCACCCCATCACAAGGGCTGGCAAGGCTTTCGGAGCCTGGGGAGCGGACACCCTCACAAAGGGTGGCCAGGCGGCCCGGTCCGGGTTTTTTCTTCTTTTCCTCTTTCTTTCACACGCCTGGTGGGCGGTGCCACCCGATCACAAGGGCTGGCAAGGCTTTCGGAGCCTGGGGAGCGGACACCCTCACAAAGGGTGGCCAGGCGGCCCAGTCCGGGTTTTTTCTTCTTTTCTTCTTTCTTTCACACGCCTGGTGGGCGGTGCCACCCGATCACAAGGGCTGGCAAGGCTTTCGGAGCCCGGGGAGCGGACACCCGCACAAAGGGTGGCCAGGCGGCCCGGTCCGGGTTTTTTCTTCTTTTCTTCTTTCTTTCACACGCCTGGTGGGCGGTGCCACCCGATCACAAGGGCTGGCAAGGCTTTCGGAGCCTGGGGAGCGGACACCCTCACAAAGGGTGGCCAGGTGGCCCGGTCCGGGTTTTTTCTTCTTTTCTTCTTTCTTTCACACGCCTGGTGGGCGGTGCCACCCGATCACAAGGGCTGGCAAGGCTTTCGGAGCCTGGGGAGCGGACACCCGCACAAAGGGTGGCCAGGCGGCCCGGTCCGGGTTTTTTCTTCTTTTCTTCTTTCTTTCACACGCCTGGTGGGCGGTGCCACCCCATCACAAGGGCTGGCAAGGCTTTCGGAGCCAGGGGAGCGGACACCCGCACCAAGGGTGGCCAGGCGGCCCGGTCCGGGTTTTTTCTTCTTTTCTTCTTTCTTTCACACGCCTGGTGGGCGGTGCCACCCCATCACAAGGGCTGGCAAGGCTTTCGGAGCCTGGGGAGCGGACACCCGCACAAAGGGTGGCCAGGCGGCCCGGTCCGGGTTTTTTCTTCTTTTCTTCTTTCTTTCACACGCCTGGTGGGCGGTGCCACCCGATCACAAGGGCTGGCAAGGCTTTCGGAGCCTGGGGAGCGGACACCCTCACAAAGGGTGGCCAGGCGGCCCGGTCCGGGTTTTTTCTTCTTTTCTTCTTTCTTTCACACGCCTGGTGGGCGGTGCCACCCGATCACAAGGGCTGGCAAGGCTTTCGGAGCCCGGGGAGCGGACACCCTCACAAAGGGTGGCCAGGCGGCCCGGTCCGGGTTTTTTCTTCTTTTCTTCTTTCTTTCACACGCCTGGTGGGCGGTGCCACCCGATCACAAGGGCTGGCAAGGCTTTCGGAGCCCGGGGAGCGGACACCCTCACAAAGGGTGGCCAGGCGGCCCGGTCCGGGTTTTTTCTTCTTTTCTTCTTTCTTTCACACGCCTGGTGGGCGGTGCCACCCCATCACAAGGGCTGGCAAGGCTTTCGGAGCCAGGGGAGCGGACACCCGCACAAAGGGTGGCCAGGCGGCCCGGTCCGGGTTTTTTCTTCTTTTCTTCTTTCTTTCACACGCCTGGTGGGCGGTGCCACCCCATCACAAGGGCTGGCAAGGCTTTCGGAGCCTGGGGAGAGGACACCCGCACAAAGGGTGGCCAGGCGGCCCGGTCCGGGTTTTTTCTTCTTTTCTTCTTTCTTTCACGCGCCTGGTGGGCGGTGCCACCCGATCACAAGGGCTGGCAAGGCTTTCGGAGCCTGGGGAGCGGACACCCGCACAAAGGGTGGCCAGGCGGCCCGGTCCGGGTTTTTTCTTCTTTTCTTCTTTCTTTCACACGCCTGGTGGGCGGTGCCACCCGATCACAAGGGCTGGCAAGGCTTTCGGAGCCTGGGGAGCGGACACCCGCACAAAGGGTGGCCAGGCGGCCCGGTCCGGGTTTTTTCTTCTTTTCTTCTTTCTTTCACACGCCTGGTGGGCGGTGCCACCCCATCACAAGGACTGGCAAGGCTTTCGGAGCCTGGGGAGCGGACACCCGCACAAAGGGTGGCCAGGCGGCCCGGTCCGGGTTTTTTCTTCTTTTCTTCTTTCTTTCACACGCCTGGTGGGCGGTGCCACCCCATCACAAGGGCTGGCAAGGCTTTCGGAGCCTGGGCAGCGGACACCCGCACAAAGGGTGGCCAGGCGGCCCGGTCCGGGTTTTTTCTTCTTTTCTTCTTTCCTTCACTGTGCCACCCGATCACAAGGGCTGGCAAGGCTTTTAGCTCTCACGCACACTACTGAAACGCTCTCACACACAAAAGTGAAACACTCTCACACACACTACTGAAATTATACCTCTTACACACACTACTGAAACGCTCTCACAGACACTACTGAAATTTTAGCTCTCACGCACACTACTGAAACGCTCTCACGCACACTACTGAAATTTTAGCTATCACGCACACTACAGAAACGCTCTCACGCACACTACTGAAATTTTAGCTCTCACGCACACTACTGAAACGCTCTCACACACACTACTGAAACGCTCTCACGCACACTACTGAAACGCTCTCACACACACTACTGAAATGCTCTCACACACACAACTGAAACGCTCTCACACACACAAGTGAAATACTCTCACACACACTACTGAAATTTTATCTCTCACACACACAACTGAAACGCTCTCACGCGCACAACTGAAACGCTCTCACACACACTACTGAAATTATACCTCTTACACACACTACTGAAACGCTCTCACACACACTACTGAAATTTTATCTCTCGCACACACTACAGAAACGCTCTCACACACACTACTGAAACGCTCTCACGCACACTACTGAAACGCTCTCACACACACTACTGAAATGCTCTCACACACACAACTGAAACGCTCTCACACACACTACTGAAATATTATCTCTCACACACACAAGTGAAACGCTGTCACACACACAAGTGAAACACTCTCACACACACTACTGAAATTATACCTCTTACACACACTACTGAAACGCTCTCACGCACACTACTGAAATTTTATCTCTCGCACACACTACTGAAACGCTCTCCCACACACTACTGAAATGCTCTCACACACACTACTGAAATTTTATCTCTCACAAACACAACTGAAACGCTCTCACACACACTACTGAAATTTTATCTCTCACAGACACAACTGAAACGCCCTCACACACACTACTGAAATTTTATCTCTCACACACAATACTGAAACGCTCTGACACACACAACTGAAACGCTCTCACACACACTACTGAAACGCTCTCACACACACTACTGAAATGCTCTCACACACACAACAGAAACGCTCTCACACACACAAGTGAAACACTCTCACACACACTACTGAAATTATACCTCTTACACACACTACTGAAACGCTCTCACAGACACTACTGAAATTTTAGCTCTCACGCACACTACTGAAACGCTCTCACGCACACTACTGAAATTTTAGCTCTCACGCACACTACAGAAACGCTCTCACGCACACTACTGAAACGCTCTCACACACACTACTGAAATGCTCTCACACACACAACAGAAACGCTCTCACACACACAAGTGAAACACTCTCACACACACTACTGAAATTTTATCTCTCACACACACAGCTGAAATGCTCTCACACACACAACTGAAATGCTCTCACGCGCACAACTGAAACGCTCTCACACACACTACTGAAATATTATCTCTCACACACACAAGTGAAACGCTGTCACACACACAAGAGAAACACTCTCACACACACTACTGAAATTATACCTCTTACACACACTACTGAAACGCTCTCACACACACACTACTGAAATTTTATCTCTCGCACACACTACTGAAACGCTCTCCCACAAACTACTGAAATGCTCTCACACACACTACTGAAACGCTCTCACACACACTACTGAAATTTTATCTCTCACACACACTACTGAGACGCTCTCACGCAAACTACTGAAACGCTCTCACACACACAACTGAAACGCTCTCACACACAATACTGAAACGCTCTGACACACACAACTGAAACGCTCTGACACACACTACTGAAACGCTCTCACACACACTACTGAAACGCTCTCACACACACTACTGAAACGCTCTCACACACACAACTGAAACGCTCTCACACACACTACTGAAACGCTCTCACACACACTACTGAAACGCTCTCACACACACAACTGAAATGCTCTCACACACACAAGTGAAACGCTCTCACACACACTACTGAAACGCTCTCACACACACAACTGAAACACTCTCACACACACTACTGAAACGCTCTCACGCACACTACTGAAATGCTCTCACACACACAACAGAAACGCTCTCACACACACAAGTGAAACACTCTCACACACACTACTGAAATTTTAGCTCTCAAGCACACTACTGAAATGCTCTCACACACACTACTGAAATTTTAGGTCTCACGCACACTACTGAAACGCTCTCACGCACACTACTGAAATTTTAGCTCTTACGCACATTACTGAAACGCTCTCACGCACACTAGTGAAATTTTAGCTCTCACGCACACTACTGAAACGCTCTCACGCACAGAATTGAAACGCTCTCACGCACACTACTGAAACGCTCTCACACACACTACTGAAATTTTAGCTCTCACGCACAATACTGAAATTTTAGCTCTCACGCACACTACTGAAACGCTCTCACACACACTACTGAAACGCTCTCACACACACAACTGAAATGCTCTCACACACACTACTGAAACGCTCTCACACACACTACTGAAATTTTATCTCTCACACACACTACTGAAACGCTCTCACACACACTACTGAAATGCTCTCACACACACTACTGAAATTTTATCTCTCACACACACAAGTGAAACGCTCTCACACACACAAGTGAAACGCTCTCACACACACAACTGAAGTTTTATCTCTCACAGACACAACTGAAAAGCTCTCACACACTCAACTGAAACGCTCTCACACACACAACTGAAACGCTCTCACACACACAACTGAAACGCTCTCACACACACTACTGAAATGCTCTCACACACACTACTGAAACGCTCTCACACACACTACTGAAATGCTCTCACACACACAACTGAAATGCTCTCACGCACACTACTGAAAAGCTCTCACACACACAACTGAAATGCTCTGACACACACAAGTGAAACACTCACACACACACTACTGAAATTTTAGCTTTCAAGCACACTACTGAAACGCTCTCACACACACTACTGAAATTTTAGGTCTCACGCACACTACTGAAACGCTCTCACGCACACTACTGAAATTTTAGCTCTCACGCACACTACTGAAACGCTCTCACGCACACTACTGAAATTTTAGCTCTCACGCACAGAACTGAAACGCTCTCACACACACTACTGAAACGCTCTCACACACACAACTGAAATGCTCTCACACACACTACTGAAATTTTATCTCTCACACACACAAGTGAAACGCTATCAAACACAATACTGAAATTTTATCTCTCACACACACAACTGAAACGCTCTCACACACACAAGTGAAACACTTTCACACACACTACTGAAATTTTAGCTCTCACGCACACTACTGAAACGCTCTCACACACACTACTGAAATTTTTGCTCTCACGCACACTACTGAAACGCTCTCACGCACACTACTGAAATTTTAGATCGCACGCACACTACTGAAACGCTCTCACGCACACTACTGAAATTTTAGCTCTCACACACACAACTGAAACGCTCTCACACACACAAGTGAAACGGTCTCACACACGCAACTGAAATTTTATCTCTCACAGACAACTGAAACGCTCTCACACACACAACTGAAAAGCTCTCACACACACAACTGAAACGCTCTCACACACACTACTGAAATTTTATCTCTCACACACACTACTGAGACGCTCTCACACACAAATCTGAAACGCTCTCACGCACACTACTGAAACGCTTTCACACACACTACTGAAATTTTAGCTCTCACGCACACTACTGAAACGCTCTGACGCACACTACTGAAATTTTAGCTCTCACGCACACTACTGAAATTTTAGCTCTCACGCACACTACTGAAACGCTCTCACACACAAAAGTGAAACACTCTCACACACACTACTGAAATTATACCTCTTACACACACTACTGAAACGCTCTCACAGACACTACTGAAATTTTAGCTCTCACGCACACTACTGAAACGCTCTCACGCACACTACTGAAATTTTAGCTCTCACGCACACTACAGAAACGCTCTCACGCACACTACTGAAATTTTAGCTCTCACGCACACTACTGAAACGCTCTCACACACACTACTGAAACGCTCTCACGCACACTACTGAAACGCTCTCACACACACTACTGAAATGCTCTCACACACACAACTGAAACGCTCTCACACACACAAGTGAAATACTCTCACACACACTACTGAAATTTTATCTCTCACACACACAACTGAAACGCTCTCACGCGCACAACTGAAACGCTCTCACACACACTACTGAAATATTATCTCTCACACACACAAGTGAAACGCTGTCACACACACAAGTGAAACACTCTCACACACACTACTGAAATTATACCTCTTACACACACTACTGAAACGCTCTCACACACACTACTGAAATTTTATCTCTCGCACACACTACTGAAACGCTCTCCCACACACTACTGAAATGCTCTCACACACACTACTGAAACGCTCTCACACACACTACTGAAATTTTATCTCTCACAAACACAACTGAAACGCTCTCACACACACAAGTGAAACGCTCTCACACACACTACTGAAATTTTATCTCTCACAGACACAACTGAAACGCTCTCACACACACAACTGAAACGCTCTCACACACAACTGAAACGCTCTCACACACACTACTGAAATTTTATCTCTCACAAACAACTGAAACGCTCTCACACACACAAGTGAAACGCTCTCACACACACTACTGAAATTTTATCTCTCACAGACACAACTGAAACGCTCTCACACACACAACTGAAACGCTCTCACACACAACTGAAACGCCCTCACACACACTACTGAAATTTTATCTCTCACACACAATACTGAAACGCTCTGACACACACAACTGAAACGCTCTCACACACACTACTGAAACGCTCTCACACACACAACTGAAACGCTCTCACACACACAACTGAAACGCTCTCACACACACTACTGAAACGCTCTCACACACACTACTGAAATGCTCTCACACACACAACAGAAACGCTCTCACACACACTACTGAAATTATATCTCTCACGCACACTACTGAAACGCTCTCACGCACACTACTGAAATTTTAGCTCTCACACACACAACTGAAACGCTCTCACACACACTACTGAAACGCTCTCACACACATAACTGAAATGCTCTCACACACACAACTGAAACGCTCTCACACACACAACGGAAATGCTCTCACGCACACTACTGAAACGCTCTCATGTACACTATTGAAATGCTCTCACACACACAACTGAAATGCTCTCACACACAATACTGAAACACTCTCACACACACTACTGAAATTTTAGCTCTCACGCACACTACCGAAATTTTATCTCTCACACACACTACTGAAACGCTCTCACGCAAACTACTGAAACGCTCTCACACACACAAGTGAAACGCTCTCACACACACAAGTGAACCGCTCTCACACACACAACTGAAGTTTTATCTCTCACAGACACAACTGAAAAGCTCTCACACACTCAACTGAAACGCTCTCACACACACAACTGAAACGCTCTCACACACACAACTGAAACGCTCTCACACACACAACTGAAACGCTCTCACACACACTACTGAAATGCTCTCACACACACTACTGAAACGCTCTCACACACACTACTGAAATGCTCTCACACACACAACTGAAATGCTCTCACGCACACTACTGAAAAGCTCTCACACACACAACTGAAATGCTCTGACACACACAAGTGAAACACTCTCACACACACTACTGAAATTTTAGCTTTCAAGCACACTACTGAAACGCTCTCACACACACTACTGAAATTTTAGGTCTCACGCACACTACTGAAACGCTCTCACGCACACTACTGAAATTTTAGCTCTCACGCACACTACTGAAACGCTCTCACGCACACTACTGAAATTTTAGCTCTCACGCACAGAACTGAAACGCTCTCACACACACTACTGAAACGCTCTCACACACACAACTGAAATGCTCTCACACACACTACTGAAATTTTATCTCTCACACACACAAGTGAAACGCTCTCAAACACAATACTGAAATTTTATCTCTCACACACACAACTGAAACGCTCTCACACACACAAGTGAAACACTTTCACACACACTACTGAAATTTTAGCTCTCACGCACACTACTGAAACGCTCTCACGCACACTACTGAAATTTCAGCTCTCACGCACACTACTGAAACGCTCTCACGCACACTACTGAAACGCTCTCACGCACAGTACTGAAATTTTAGCTCTCACGCACACTACTGAAACGCTCTCACACACACTACTGAAATTTTTGCTCTCACGCACACTACTGAAACGCTCTCACGCACACTACTGAAATTTTAGATCGCACGCACACTACTGAAACGCTCTCACGCACACTACTGAAATTTTAGCTCTCACACACACAACTGAAACGCTTTCACACACACAAGTGAAACGGTCTCACACACGCAACTGAAATTTTATCTCTCACAGACAACTGAAACGCTCTCACACACACAACTGAAAAGCTCTCACACACACAACTGAAACGCTCTCACACACACTACTGAAATTTTATCTCTCACACACACTACTGAGACGCTCTCACACACACAAATCTGAAACGCTCTCACGCACACTACTGAAACGCTTTCACACACACTACTGAAATTTTAGCTCTCACGCACACTACTGAAACGCTCTGACGCACACTACTGAAATTTTAGCTCTCACGCACACTACTGAAATTTTAGCTCTCACGCACACTACTGAAACGCTCTCACACACAAAAGTGAAACACTCTCACACACACTACTGAAATTATACCTCTTACACACACTACTGAAACGCTCTCACAGACACTACTGAAATTTTAGCTCTCACGCACACTACTGAAACGCTCTCACGCACACTACTGAAATTTTAGCTCTCACGCACACTACAGAAACGCTCTCACGCACACTACTGAAATTTTAGCTCTCACGCACACTACTGAAACGCTCTCACACACACTACTGAAACGCTCTCACGCACACTACTGAAACGCTCTCACACACACTACTGAAATGCTCTCACACACACAACTGAAACGCTCTCACACACACAAGTGAAATACTCTCACACACACTACTGAAATATTATCTCTCACACACACAAGTGAAACACTCTCACACACACTACTGAAATTATACCTCTTACACACACTACTGAAACGCTCTCACACACACTACTGAAATTTTATCTCTCGCACACACTACTGAAACGCTCTCCCACACACTACTGAAATGCTCTCACACACACTACTGAAACGCTCTCACACACACTACTGAAATTTTATCTCTCACAAACACAACTGAAACGCTCTCACACACACAAGTGAAACGCTCTCACACACACTACTGAAATTTTATCTCTCACAGACACAACTGAAACGCTCTCACACACACAACTGAAACGCTCTCACACACAACTGAAACGCTCTCACACACACTACTGAAATTTTATCTCTCACAAACAACTGAAACGCTCTCACACACACAAGTGAAACGCTCTCACACACACTACTGAAATTTTATCTCTCACAGACACAACTGAAACGCTCTCACACACACAACTGAAACGCTCTCACACACAACTGAAACGCCCTCACACACACTACTGAAATTTTATCTCTCACACACAATACTGAAACGCTCTGACACACACAACTGAAACGCTCTCACACACACTACTGAAACGCTCTCACACACACAACTGAAACGCTCTCACACACACAACTGAAACGCTCTCACACACACTACTGAAACGCTCTCACACACACTACTGAAATGCTCTCACACACACAACAGAAACGCTCTCACACACACTACTGAAATTATATCTCTCACGCACACTACTGAAACGCTCTCACGCACACTACTGAAATTTTAGCTCTCACACACACAACTGAAACGCTCTCACACACACTACTGAAACGCTCTCACACACATAACTGAAATGCTCTCACACACACAACTGAAACGCTCTCACACACACAACGGAAATGCTCTCACGCACACTACTGAAACGCTCTCATGTACACTATTGAAATGCTCTCACACACACAACTGAAATGCTCTCACACACAATACTGAAACACTCTCACACACACTACTGAAATTTTAGCTCTCACGCACACTACCGAAATTTTATCTCTCACACACACTACTGAAACGCTCTCACGCAAACTACTGAAACGCTCTCACACACACAAGTGAAACGCTCTCACACACACAAGTGAACCGCTCTCACACACACAACTGAAGTTTTATCTCTCACAGACACAACTGAAAAGCTCTCACACACTCAACTGAAACGCTCTCACACACACAACTGAAACGCTCTCACACACACAACTGAAACGCTCTCACACACACAACTGAAACGCTCTCACACACACTACTGAAATGCTCTCACACACACTACTGAAACGCTCTCACACACACTACTGAAATGCTCTCACACACACAACTGAAATGCTCTCACGCACACTACTGAAAAGCTCTCACACACACAACTGAAATGCTCTGACACACACAAGTGAAACACTCTCACACACACTACTGAAATTTTAGCTTTCAAGCACACTACTGAAACGCTCTCACACACACTACTGAAATTTTAGGTCTCACGCACACTACTGAAACGCTCTCACGCACACTACTGAAATTTTAGCTCTCACGCACACTACTGAAACGCTCTCACGCACACTACTGAAATTTTAGCTCTCACGCACAGAACTGAAACGCTCTCACACACACTACTGAAACGCTCTCACACACACAACTGAAATGCTCTCACACACACTACTGAAATTTTATCTCTCACACACACAAGTGAAACGCTCTCAAACACAATACTGAAATTTTATCTCTCACACACACAACTGAAACGCTCTCACACACACAAGTGAAACACTTTCACACACACTACTGAAATTTTAGCTCTCACGCACACTACTGAAACGCTCTCACGCACACTACTGAAATTTCAGCTCTCACGCACACTACTGAAACGCTCTCACGCACACTACTGAAACGCTCTCACGCACAGTACTGAAATTTTAGCTCTCACGCACACTACTGAAACGCTCTCACACACACTACTGAAATTTTTGCTCTCACGCACACTACTGAAACGCTCTCACGCACACTACTGAAATTTTAGATCGCACGCACACTACTGAAACGCTCTCACGCACACTACTGAAATTTTAGCTCTCACACACACAACTGAAACGCTTTCACACACACAAGTGAAACGGTCTCACACACGCAACTGAAATTTTATCTCTCACAGACAACTGAAACGCTCTCACACACACAACTGAAAAGCTCTCACACACACAACTGAAACGCTCTCACACACACTACTGAAATTTTATCTCTCACACACACTACTGAGACGCTCTCACACACACAAATCTGAAACGCTCTCACGCACACTACTGAAACGCTTTCACACACACTACTGAAATTTTAGCTCTCACGCACACTACTGAAACGCTCTGACGCACACTACTGAAATTTTAGCTCTCACGCACACTACTGAAATTTTAGCTCTCACGCACACTACTGAAACGCTCTCACACACAAAAGTGAAACACTCTCACACACACTACTGAAATTATACCTCTTACACACACTACTGAAACGCTCTCACAGACACTACTGAAATTTTAGCTCTCACGCACACTACTGAAACGCTCTCACGCACACTACTGAAATTTTAGCTCTCACGCACACTACAGAAACGCTCTCACGCACACTACTGAAATTTTAGCTCTCACGCACACTACTGAAACGCTCTCACACACACTACTGAAACGCTCTCACGCACACTACTGAAACGCTCTCACACACACTACTGAAATGCTCTCACACACACAACTGAAACGCTCTCACACACACAAGTGAAATACTCTCACACACACTACTGAAATATTATCTCTCACACACACAAGTGAAACACTCTCACACACACTACTGAAATTATACCTCTTACACACACTACTGAAACGCTCTCACACACACTACTGAAATTTTATCTCTCGCACACACTACTGAAACGCTCTCCCACACACTACTGAAATGCTCTCACACACACTACTGAAACGCTCTCACACACACTACTGAAATTTTATCTCTCACAAACACAACTGAAACGCTCTCACACACACAAGTGAAACGCTCTCACACACACTACTGAAATTTTATCTCTCACAGACACAACTGAAACGCTCTCACACACACAACTGAAACGCTCTCACACACAACTGAAACGCTCTCACACACACTACTGAAATTTTATCTCTCACAAACAACTGAAACGCTCTCACACACACAAGTGAAACGCTCTCACACACACTACTGAAATTTTATCTCTCACAGACACAACTGAAACGCTCTCACACACACAACTGAAACGCTCTCACACACAACTGAAACGCCCTCACACACACTACTGAAATTTTATCTCTCACACACAATACTGAAACGCTCTGACACACACAACTGAAACGCTCTCACACACACTACTGAAACGCTCTCACACACACAACTGAAACGCTCTCACACACACAACTGAAACGCTCTCACACACACTACTGAAACGCTCTCACACACACTACTGAAATGCTCTCACACACACAACAGAAACGCTCTCACACACACTACTGAAATTTTATCTCTCACGCACACTACTGAAACGCTCTCACGCACACTACTGAAATTTTAGCTCTCACACACACAACTGAAACGCTCTCACACACACTACTGAAACGCTCTCACACACATAACTGAAATGCTCTCACACACACAACTGAAACGCTCTCACACACACAACGGAAATGCTCTCACGCACACTACTGAAACGCTCTCATGTACACTATTGAAATGCTCTCACACACACAACTGAAATGCTCTCACACACAATACTGAAACACTCTCACACACACTACTGAAATTTTAGCTCTCACGCACACTACCGAAATTTTATCTCTCACGCACACTACCGAAATTTTATCTCTCACACACACTACTGAAACGCTCTCACGCAAACTACTGAAACGCTCTCACACACACTACTGAAACGCTCTCACGCACACTACTGAAACGCTCTCATGTACACTACTGAAATGCTCTCACACACACTACTGAAACGCTCTCACACACACAAGTGAAACGCTCTCACACACACTACTGAAATGCTCTCACACACACTACTGAAACGCTCTCACACACACTACCGAAATTTTAGCTCTCACGCACACTACTGAAACGCTCTCACGCACACTACTGAAACGCTCTCACGCACACTACTGAAACACTCTCACACACAATACTGAAACGCTCTCACGCACACTACTGAAATTTTAGCTCTCACGCACACTACTGAAACGCTCTAACACACTACTGAAATTTTAGCTCTCACGCACACTACTGAAACGCTCTCACACACACTACTGAAATTTTATCTCTCACACACACTACTGAAACGCTCTCACGCAAACTACTGAAACGCTCTCACACACACAACTGAAATGCTCTCAGCCACACTACTGAAACGCTCTCATGTACACTACTGAAATTTTCTCACACACACAACTGAAATGCTCTCACGCACACTACTGAAACGCTCTCACACACACAACTGAAATTTTAGCTCTCACGCACACTACTGAAACGCTCTCACACACACTACTGAAATTTTATCTCTCACACACACTACTGAAACGCTCTCACGCAAACTACTGAAACGCTCTCACACACACAACTGAAATGCTCTCAGCCACACTACTGAAACGCTCTCATGTACACTACTGAAATTTTCTCACACACACAACTGAAACACTCTCACACACACAAGTGAAACACTCTCACACACACTACTGAAATTTTAGCTCTCACGCACACTACTGAAACGCTCTCACACACACTACTGAAATTTTAGCTCTCAAGCACACTACTGATACGCTTTCACACACACTACTGAAATTTTAGCTCTCACGCACACTACTGAAATTTTATCTCTCACACACACAACTGAAACGCTCTCACACACACAAGTGAAACGGTCTCACACACGCAACTGAAATTTTATCTCTCACACACACAACTGAAAAGCTCTCACACACACAACTGAAACGCTCTCACACACACTACTGAAATTTTATCTCTCACACACACTACTGAGACGCTCTCACACACAAATCTGAAACGCTCTCACGCACACTACTGAAACGCTCTCACACACACTACTGAAACGCTTTCACACACACTACTGAAATTTTAGCTCTCACGCACACTACTGAAACGCTCTGACGCACACTACTGAAATTTTAGCTCTCACGCACACTACTGAAATTTTAGCTCTCACGCACACTACAGAAACGCTCTCACGCACACTACTGAAATTTTAGCTCTCACGCACACTACTGAAACGCTCTCACACACACTACTGAAACGCTCTCACGCACACTACTGAAACGCTCTCACACACACTACTGAAATGCTCTCACACACACAACTGAAACGCTCTCACACACACAAGTGAAATACTCTCACACACACTACTGAAATTTTATCTCTCACACACACAACTGAAACGCTCTCACGCGCACAACTGAAACGCTCTCACACACACTACTGAAATATTATCTCTCACACACACAAGTGAAACGCTGTCACACACACAAGTGAAACACTCTCACACACACTACTGAAATTTTATCTCTCGCACACACTACTGAAACGCTCTCCCACACACTACTGAAATGCTCTCACACACACTACTGAAATTTTATCTCTCACAAACACAACTGAAACGCTCTCACACACACAAGTGAAACGCTCTCACACACACTACTGAAATTTTATCTCTCACAGACACAACTGAAACGCTCTCACACACACAACTGAAACGCTCTGACACACACAACTGAAACGCCCTCACACACACTACTGAAATTTTATCTCTCACACACAATACTGAAACGCTCTGACACACACAACTGAAACGCTCTCACACACACTACTGAAACGCTCTCACACACACTACTGAAATTTTAGCTCTCACGCACACTACAGAAACGCTCTCACGCACACTACTGAAATTTTAGCTCTCACGCACACTACTGAAACGCTCTCACGAACACTACTGAAACGCTCTCACACACACTACTGAAACGCTCTCACGCACACTACTGAAACGCTCTCACACACACTACTGAAATGCTCTCACACACACAACTGAAACGCTCTCACACACACAAGTGAAATACTCTCACACACACTACTGAAATTTTATCTCTCACACACACAACTGAAACGCTCTCACGCGCACAACTGAAACGCTCTCACACACACTACTGAAATATTATCTCTCACACACACAAGTGAAACGCTGTCACACACACAAGTGAAACACTCTCACACACACTACTGAAATTATACCTCTTACACACACTACTGAAACGCTCTCACACACACTACTGAAATTTTATCTCTCGCACACACTACTGAAACGCTCTCCCACACACTACTGAAATGCTCTCACACACACTACTGAAACGCTCTCACACACACTACTGAAATTTTATCTCTCACAAACAACTGAAACGCTCTCACACACACAAGTGAAACGCTCTCACACACACTACTGAAATTTTATCTCTCACAGACACAACTGAAACGCTCTCACACACACAACTGAAACGCTCTCACACACAACTGAAACGCCCTCACACACACTACTGAAATTTTATCTCTCACACACAATACTGAAACGCTCTGACACACACAACTGAAACGCTCTCACACACACTACTGAAACGCTCTCACACACACAACTGAAACGCTCTCACACACACAACTGAAACGCTCTCACACACACTACTGAAACGCTCTCACACACACTACTGAAATGCTCTCACACACACAACAGAAACGCTCTCACACACACTACTGAAATTTTATCTCTCACACACACAGCTGAAATGCTCTCACACACACAACTGAAACGCTCTCACACACACTACTGAAATTTTATCTCTCACGCACACTACTGAAACGCTCTCACGCACACTACTGAAATTTTAGCTCTCACACACACAACTGAAACGCTCTCACACACACTACTGAAACGCTCTCACACACATAACTGAAATGCTCTCACACACACAACTGAAACGCTCTCACACACACAACGGAAATGCTCTCACGCAAATTACTGAAACGCTCTCATGTACACTATTGAAATGCTCTCACACACACAACTGAAATGCTCTCACACACAATACTGAAACACTCTCACACACACTACTGAAATTTTAGCTCTCACGCACACTACCGAAATTTTATCTCTCACACACACTACTGAAACGCTCTCACGCAAACTACTGAAACGCTCTCACACACACTACTGAAACGCTCTCACGCACACTACTGAAACGCTCTCATGTACACTACTGAAATGCTCTCACACACACTACTGAAACGCTCTCACACACACAAGTGAAACGCTCTCACACACACTACTGAAACGCTCTCACACACACTACCGAAATTTTAGCTCTCACGCACACTACTGAAACGCTCTCACGCACACTACTGAAACGCTCTCACGCACACTACTGAAACACTCTCACACACAATACTGAAACGCTCTCACGCACACTACTGAAATTTTAGCTCTCACGCACACTACTGAAACGCTCTAACACACTACTGAAATTTTAGCTCTCACGCACACTACTGAAACGCTCTCACACACACTACTGAAATTTTATCTCTCACACACACTACTGAAACGCTCTCACGCAAACTACTGAAACGCTTTGACACACACTACTGAAATTTTAGCTCTCACGCACACTACTGAAACGCTCTGACGCACACTACTGAAATTTTAGCTCTCACGCACACTACTGAAATTTTAGCTCTCACGCACACTACAGAAACGCTCTCACGCACACTACTGAAATTTTAGCTCTCACGCACACTACTGAAACGCTCTCACACACACTACTGAAACGCTCTCACGCACACTACTGAAACGCTCTCACACACACTACTGAAATGCTCTCACACACACAACTGAAACGCTCTCACACACACAAGTGAAATACTCTCACACACACTACTGAAATTTTATCTCTCACACACACAACTGAAACGCTCTCACGCGCACAACTGAAACGCTCTCACACACACTACTGAAATATTATCTCTCACACACACAAGTGAAACGCTGTCACACACACAAGTGAAACACTCTCACACACACTACTGAAATTTTATCTCTCGCACACACTACTGAAACGCTCTCCCACACACTACTGAAATGCTCTCACACACACTACTGAAATTTTATCTCTCACAAACACAACTGAAACGCTCTCACACACACAAGTGAAACGCTCTCACACACACTACTGAAATTTTATCTCTCACAGACACAACTGAAACGCTCTCACACACACAACTGAAACGCTCTGACACACACAACTGAAACGCCCTCACACACACTACTGAAATTTTATCTCTCACACACAATACTGAAACGCTCTGACACACACAACTGAAACGCTCTCACACACACTACTGAAACGCTCTCACACACACTACTGAAATGCTCTCACACACACAACAGAAACGCTCTCACACACACAAGTGAAACACTCTCACACACACTACTGAAACGCTCTCACAGACACTACTGAAATTTTAGCTCTCACGCACACTACAGAAACGCTCTCACGCACACTACTGAAATTTTAGCTCTCACGCACACTACTGAAACGCTCTCACGCACACTACTGAAACGCTCTCACACACACTACTGAAACGCTCTCACGCACACTACTGAAACGCTCTCACACACACTACTGAAATGCTCTCACACACACAACTGAAACGCTCTCACACACACAAGTGAAATACTCTCACACACACTACTGAAATTTTATCTCTCACACACACAACTGAAACGCTCTCACGCGCACAACTGAAACGCTCTCACACACACTACTGAAATATTATCTCTCACACACACAAGTGAAACGCTGTCACACACACAAGTGAAACACTCCCACACACACTACTGAAATTATACCTCTTACACACACTACTGAAACGCTCTCACACACACTACTGAAATTTTATCTCTCGCACACACTACTGAAACGCTCTCCCACACACTACTGAAATGCTCTCACACACACTACTGAAACGCTCTCACACACACTACTGAAATTTTATCTCTCACAAACAACTGAAACGCTCTCACACACACAAGTGAAACGCTCTCACACACACTACTGAAATTTTATCTCTCACAGACACAACTGAAACGCTCTCACACACACAACTGAAACGCTCTCACACACAACTGAAACGCCCTCACACACACTACTGAAATTTTATCTCTCACACACAATACTGAAACGCTCTCACACACACTACTGAAACGCTCTCACACACACAACTGAAACGCTCTCACACACACAACTGAAACGCTCTCACACACACTACTGAAACGCTCTCACACACACTACTGAAATGCTCTCACACACACAACAGAAACGCTCTCACACACACAAGTGAAACACTCTCACACACACTACTGAAATTTTATCTCTCACACACACAGCTGAAACACTCTCACACACACTACTGAAATTATACCTCTTACACACACTACTGAAACGCTCTCACACACACTACTGAAATTTTATCTCTCACACACAATACTGAAACGCTCTGACACACACAACTGAAACGCTCTCACACACACAACGGAAATGCTCTCACACACACAACTGAAACGCTCTCACGCACACTACTGAAATTTTAGCTCTCACGCACACTACTGAAACGCTCTAACACACTACTGAAATTTTAGCTCTCACGCACACTACTGAAACGCTCTCACACACACTACTGAAATTTTATCTCTCACACACACTACTGAAACGCTCTCACGCAAACTACTGAAACGCTTTCACACACACTACTGAAATTTTAGCTCTCACGCACACTACTGAAACGCTCTGACGCACACTACTGAAATTTTAGCTCTCACGCACACTACTGAAATTTTAGCTCTCACGCACACTACAGAAACGCTCTCACGCACACTACTGAAATTTTAGCTCTCACGCACACTACTGAAACGCTCTCACACACACTACTGAAACGCTCTCACGCACACTACTGAAACGCTCTCACACACACTACTGAAATGCTCTCACACACACAACTGAAACGCTCTCACACACACAAGTGAAATACTCTCACACACACTACTGAAATTTTATCTCTCACACACACAACTGAAACGCTCTCACGCGCACAACTGAAACGCTCTCACACACACTACTGAAATATTATCTCTCACACACACAAGTGAAACGCTGTCACACACACAAGTGAAACACTCTCACACACACTACTGAAATTTTATCTCTCGCACACACTACTGAAACGCTCTCCCACACACTACTGAAATGCTCTCACACACACTACTGAAATTTTATCTCTCACAAACACAACTGAAACGCTCTCACACACACAAGTGAAACGCTCTCACACACACTACTGAAATTTTATCTCTCACAGACACAACTGAAACGCTCTCACACACACAACTGAAACGCTCTGACACACACAACTGAAACGCCCTCACACACACTACTGAAATTTTATCTCTCACACACAATACTGAAACGCTCTGACACACACAACTGAAACGCTCTCACACACACTACTGAAACGCTCTCACACACACTACTGAAATGCTCTCACACACACAACAGAAACGCTCTCACACACACAAGTGAAACACTCTCACACACACTACTGAAACGCTCTCACAGACACTACTGAAATTTTAGCTCTCACGCACACTACAGAAACGCTCTCACGCACACTACTGAAATTTTAGCTCTCACGCACACTACTGAAACGCTCTCACGCACACTACTGAAACGCTCTCACACACACTACTGAAACGCTCTCACGCACACTACTGAAACGCTCTCACACACACTACTGAAATGCTCTCACACACACAACTGAAACGCTCTCACACACACAAGTGAAATACTCTCACACACA
Source organism: Diplotaxodon limnothrissa (assembly GCF_057381915.1). Classification (NCBI taxonomy): domain Eukaryota; kingdom Metazoa; phylum Chordata; class Actinopteri; order Cichliformes; family Cichlidae; genus Diplotaxodon; species Diplotaxodon limnothrissa. Next base: position 107,263 of record NC_140600.1, on the reverse strand, counting down.
CTACTGAAATTTTATCTCTCACACACACAACTGAAACGCTCTCACGCGCACAACTGAAACGCTCTCACACACACTACTGAAATATTATCTCTCACACACACAAGTGAAACGCTGTCACACACACAAGTGAAACACTCCCACACACACTACTGAAATTATACCTCTTACACACACTACTGAAACGCTCTCACACACACTACTGAAATTTTATCTCTCGCACACACTACTGAAACGCTCTCCCACACACTACTGAAATGCTCTCACACACACTACTGAAACGCTCTCACACACACTACTGAAATTTTATCTCTCACAAACAACTGAAACGCTCTCACACACACAAGTGAAACGCTCTCACACACACTACTGAAATTTTATCTCTCACAGACACAACTGAAACGCTCTCACACACACAACTGAAACGCTCTCACACACAACTGAAACGCCCTCACACACACTACTGAAATTTTATCTCTCACACACAATACTGAAACGCTCTCACACACACTACTGAAACGCTCTCACACACACAACTGAAACGCTCTCACACACACAACTGAAACGCTCTCACACACACTACTGAAACGCTCTCACACACACTACTGAAATGCTCTCACACACACAACAGAAACGCTCTCACACACACAAGTGAAACACTCTCACACACACTACTGAAATTTTATCTCTCACACACACAGCTGAAACACTCTCACACACACTACTGAAATTATACCTCTTACACACACTACTGAAACGCTCTCACACACACTACTGAAATTTTATCTCTCACACACAATACTGAAACGCTCTGACACACACAACTGAAACGCTCTCACACACACTACTGAAACGCTCTCACACACACTACTGAAACGCTCTAACACACACTACTGAAATTTTATCTCTCACACACACAACTGAAACGCTCTCACACACACAACTGAAACGCTCTCACACACAACTGAAACGCCCTCACACACACTACTGAAATTTTATCTCTCACACACACAACTGAAACGCTCTCACACACACAACTGAAACGCTCTCACACACACAACTGAAACGCTCTCACACACACTACTGAAACGCTCTCACACACACTACTGAAATGCTCTCACACACACTACTGAAACGCTCTCACACACACTACTGAAACGCTCTCACACACACTACTGAAACGCTCTCACACACACAACTGAAACGCTCTCACACACACTACTGAAACGCTCTCACACACACTACTGAAATGCTCTCACACACACAACAGAAACGCTCTCACACACACAAGTGAAACACTCTCACACACACTACTGAAATTTTATCTCTCACACACACAGCTGAAATACTCTCACACACACAACTGAAATGCTCTCACGCACACTACTGAAAAGCTCTCACACACACAACTGAAATGCTCTCACACACACAAGTGAAACACTCTCACACACACTACTGAAATTTTAGCTCTCAAGCACACTACTGAAATGCTCTCACACACACTACTGAAATTTTAGGTCTTACGCACACTACTGAAACGCTCTCACGCACACTACTGAAATTTTAGCTCTTACGCACATTACTGAAACGCTCTCACGCACACTAGTGAAATTTTAGCTCTCACGCACACTACTGAAACGCTCTCACGCACAGAACTGAAACGCTCTCACGCACACTACTGAAACGCTCTCACACACACTACTGAAATTTTAGCTCTCACGCACAATACTGAAATTTTAGCTCCCACGCACACTACTGAAACGCTCTCACACACACTACTGAAACGCTCTCACACACACAACTGAAATGCTCTCACACACACTACTGAAACGCTCTCACACACACTACTGAAATTTTATCTCTCACACACACTACTGAAACGCTCTCACACACACTACTGAAATGCTCTCACACACACTACTGAAATTTTATCTCTCACACACACAAGTGAAACGCTCTCACACACACAAGTGAAACGCTCTCACACACACAACTGAAGTTTTATCTCTCACAGACACAACTGAAAAGCTCTCACACACTCAACTGAAACGCTCTCACACACACAACTGAAACGCTCTCACACACACAACTGAAACGCTCTCACACACACTACTGAAATGCTCTCACACACACTACTGAAACGCTCTCACACACACTACTGAAATGCTCTCACACACACAACTGAAATGCTCTCACGCACACTACTGAAAAGCTCTCACACACACAACTGAAATGCTCTGACACACACAAGTGAAACACTCTCACACACACTACTGAAATTTTAGCTTTCAAGCACACTACTGAAACGCTCTCACACACACTACTGAAATTTTAGGTCTCACGCACACTACTGAAACGCTCTCACGCACACTACTGAAATTTTAGCTCTCACGCACACTACTGAAACGCTCTCACGCACACTACTGAAATTTTAGCTCTCACGCACAGAACTGAAACGCTCTCACGCACACTACTGAAATTTTAGCTCTCACGCACAGAACTGAAACGCTCTCACACACACTACTGAAACGCTCTCACACACACAACTGAAATGCTCTCACACACACTACTGAAATTTTATCTCTCACACACACAAGTGAAACGCTCTCAAACACAATACTGAAATTTTATCTCTCACACACACAACTGAAACGCTCTCACACACACAAGTGAAACACTTTCACACACACTACTGAAATTTTAGCTCTCACGCACACTACTGAAACGCTCTCACGCACACTACTGAAATTTCAGCTCTCACGCACACTACTGAAACGCTCTCACGCACACTACTGAAACGCTCTCACGCACAGTACTGAAATTTTAGCTCTCACGCACACTACTGAAACGCTCTCACACACACTACTGAAATTTTTGCTCTCACGCACACTACTGAAACGCTCTCACGCACACTACTGAAATTTTAGATCGCACGCACACTACTGAAACGCTCTCACGCACACTACTGAAATTTTAGCTCTCACACACACAACTGAAACGCTCTCACACACACAAGTGAAACGGTCTCACACACGCAACTGAAATTTTATCTCTCACAGACACAACTGAAAAGCTCTCACACACACAACTGAAACGCTCTCACACACACAACTGAAACGCTCTCACACACACTACTGAAATTTTATCTCTCACACACACTACTGAGACGCTCTCACACACAAATCTGAAACGCTCTCACGCACACTACTGAAACGCTCTCACACACACTACTGAAACGCTTTCACACACACTACTGAAATTTTAGCTCTCACGCACACTACTGAAACGCTCTGACGCACACTACTGAAATTTTAGCTCTCACGCACACTACTGAAATTTTAGCTCTCACGCACACTACTGAAACGCTCTCACACACAAAAGTGAAACACTCTCACACACACTACTGAAATTATACCTCTTACACACACTACTGAAACGCTCTCACAGACACTACTGAAATTTTAGCTCTCACGCACACTACTGAAACGCTCTCACGCACACTACTGAAATTTTAGCTCTCACGCACACTACAGAAACACTCTCACGCACACTACTGAAATTTTAGCTCTCACGCACACTACTGAAACGCTCTCACACACACTACTGAAACGCTCTCACGCACACTACTGAAACGCTCTCACACACACTACTGAAATGCTCTCACACACACAACTGAAACGCTCTCACACACACAACTGAAACGCTCTCACACACACAAGTGAAATACTCTCACACACACTACTGAAATTTTATCTCTCACACACACAACTGAAACGCTCTCACACACACTACTGAAATATTATCTCTCACACACACAAGTGAAACACTCTCACACACACTACTGAAATTATACCTCTTACACACACTACTGAAACGCTCTCACACACACTACTGAAATTTTATCTCTCGCACACACTACTGAAACGCTCTCCCACACACTACTGAAATGCTCTCACACACACTACTGAAACGCTCACACACACTACTGAAATTTTATCTCTCACAAACACAACTGAAACGCTCTCACACACACAAGTGAAACGCTCTCACACACACTACTGAAATTTTATCTCTCACAGACACAACTGAAACGCTCTCACACACACAACTGAAACGCTCTCACACACAACTGAAACGCCCTCACACACACAAGTGAAATTTTATCTCTCACACACAACTGAAACGCTCTCACACACACAACTGAAACGCTCTCACACACACTACTGAAACGCTCTCACACACACTACTGAAACGCTCTCACACACACTACTGAAATGCTCTCACACAAACACACAACTGAAACGCTCTCACACACACTACTGAAACGCTCTCACACACATAACTGAAATGCTCTCACACACACAACTGAAACGCTCTCACACACACAACGGAAATGCTCTCACGCACACTACTGAAACGCTCTCATGTACACTATTGAAATGCTCTCACACACACTACTGAAATGCTCTCACACACAATACTGAAACGCTCTCACACACACACCTGAAATGCTCTCACACACACAAGTGAAACACTCTCACACACACTACTGAAATTTTAGCTCTCACGCACACTACCGAAATTTTATCTCACACACACTACTGAAACGCTCTCACGCACACTACTGAAACGCTCTCACACACACTACTGAAATGCTCTCACACACACTACTGACACGCTCTCACACACACTACTGAAATTTTATCTCTCACACACACTACTGAAACGCTCTCACGCAAACTACTGAAACGCTCTCACACACACAAGTGAAACGCTCTCACACACACAACTGAAACGCTCTCATGTACACTACTGAAATGCTCTCACGCACACTACTGAAACGCTCTCACACACACAACTGAAATGCTCTCACACACACAAGTGAAACACTCTCGCACACACTACTGAAATTTTAGCTCTCACGCACACTACCGAGATTTTAGCTCTCACGCACACTACTGAAACGCTCTCACGCACACTACTGAAATTTTAGCTCTCACGCACACTACTGAAACGCTCTCACGCACACTACTGAAATTTTAGCAATCACGCACACTACTGAAACGCTCTCACGCACACTACTGAAACGCTCTCACGCACACTACTGAAACACTCTCACACACAATACTGAAACGCTCTCACGCACACTACTGAAATTTTAGCTCTCACGCACACTACTGAAACGCTCTCACACACACTACTGAAATTTTAGCTCTCACGCACACTACTGAAACGCTCTCACACACACTACTGAAATTTTATCTCTCACACACACTACTGAAACGCTCTCACGCAAACTACTGAAATGCTCTCACACACACTACTGAAATTTTATCTCTCACACACACAACTGAAACGCTCTCACACACACAAGTGAAACGCTCTCAAACACAATACAGAAATTTTATCTCTCACACACACAACTGAAACGCTCTCACACACACAAGTGAAACACTTTCACACACACTACTGAAATTTTAGCTCTCACGCACACTACTGAAACGCTCTCACACACACAAGTGAAACACTCTCACACACACTACTGAAATTTTATCTCTCACACACACTACTGAAACGCTCTCACACACACAAATGAAACGTTTTCACACACACTACTGAAATTTTATCTCTCACACACACAACTGAAATGCTCTCACACACACAAGTGAAACACTCTCACACACACTACTGAAATTTTAGCTCTCACGCACACTACTGAAACACTCTCACACACACTACTGAAACGCTCTCACATACACACCTGAAACGCTCTCACGCACACTACTGAAATTTTAGCTCTCACGCACACTACTGAAACGCTCTCACACACACTACTGAAATTTTAGCTCTCACGCACACTACTGAAACGCTCTCACACACACACTACTGAAATTTTATCTCTCACACACACTACTGAAACGCTCTCACACACACAACTGAAATGCTCTCACAAACACAAGTGAAACACTCTCACACACACTACTGAAATTTTAGCTCTCACGCACACTACTGAAACGCTCTCACACACACTACTGAAACGCTCTCACACACACTACTGAAATTTTAGCTCTCACGCACACTACTGAAACGCTCTCACGCACACTACTGAAATTTTAGCTCTCATGCACACTACTGAAACGCTCTCACGCACACTACTGAAATTTTAGCTCTCACGCACAGAACTGAAACGCTCTCACACACACAACTGAAACGCTCTCACACACACAACTGAAATGCTCTAACACACACTACTGAAATTTTATCTCTCACACACACAACTGAAACGCTCTCACACACACAAGTGAAACGCTCTCAAACACAATACAGAAATTTTATCTCTCACGCACACAACTGAAACGCTCTCACACACACAAGTGAAACACTTTCACACACACTACTGAAATTTTAGCTCTCACGCACACTACTGAAACGCTCTCACACACACAAGTGAAACACTCTCACACACACTACTGAAATTTTATCTCTCACACACACTACTGAAACGCTCTCACACACACAAATGAAACGTTTTCACACACACTACTGAAATTTTATCTCTCACACACACAACTGAAATGCTCTCACACACACTACTGAAACTCTCTCACACACACAACTGAAACGCTCTCACACACACTACTGAAATGCTCTCACACACACAACTGAAATGCTCTCACACACACAAGTGAAACGCTCTCACACACACTACTGAAATTTTATCTCTCACACAAAATACTGAAACGCTCTCACACACACACAAGTGAAACACTCTCACGCACTACTGAAATTTTACCTCTCACACACACTACTGAAATGCTCTCACACAAACACACAACTGAAACGCTCTCACACACACTACTGAAATTTTATCTCTCACACACACTACTGAAACGCTCTCACACACACAAATGAAACGTTTTCACACACACTACTGAAATTTTATCTCTCACACACACAACTGAAATGCTCTCACACACACAAGTGAAACACTTTCACACACACTACTGAAATTTTATCTCTCACACACACTACTGAAACGCTCTCACGCAAACTACTGAAACGCTCTCACACACACTACTGAAACGCTCTCACGCACACTACTGAAACGCTCTCATGTACACTACTGAAATGCTCTCACACACACTACTGAAACGCTCTCACACACACAAGTGAAACGCTCTAACACACTACTGAAAGTTTATCTCTCACACACACTACTGAAACGCTCTCACACACACTACTGAAACGCTCTCACACACACTACTGAAACGCTCTCACACACACTACTGAAACGCTCTCACACACACTACTGAAATGCTCTCACACACACTACTGAAATTTTATCTCTCACACACACTACTGAAACGCTCTCACGCAAACTACTGAAACGCTCTCACACACACAACTGAAACGCTCTCAGCCACACTACTGAAACGCTCTCATGTACACTACTGAAATTTTCTCATACACACAACTGAAATGCTCTCACGCACACTACTGAAACGCTCTCACACACACAACTGAAATGCTCTCACACACACAACTGAAATGCTCTCACACACACAAGTGAAACACTCTCACACACACTACTGAAATTTTAGCTCTCAAGCACACTACTGATACGCTCTCACACACACTACTGAAATTTTAGCTCTCACGCACACTACTGAAACGCTCTCACGCACACTACTGAAATTTTAGCTCTCACGCACACTACTGAAACGCTCTCACGCACACTACTGAAACGCTCTCACGCACACTACTGAAACACTCTCACACACAATACTGAAACGCTCTCACGCACACTACTGAAATTTTAGCTCTCACGCACACTACTGAAACGCTCTCACACACACTACTGAAATTTTAGCTCTCACGCACACTACTGAAACACTCTCACACACACTACTGAAATTTTATCTCTCACACACACTACTGAAACGCTCTCACGCAAACTACTGAAACGCTCTCACACACACAACTGAAACGCTCTCAGCCACACTACTGAAACGCTCTCACACACACAACTGAAATGCTCTCACAAACACAAGTGAAACGCTCTCACACACACAACTGAAATGCTCTCACACACACTACTGAAATTTTATCTCTCACACACACAACTGAAACGCTCTCACACACACAAGTGAAACGCTCTCAAACACAATACAGAAATTTTATCTCTCACACACACAACTGAAACGCTCTCACACACACAAGTGAAACACTTTCACACACACTACTGAAATTTTAGCTCTCACGCACACTACTGAAACGCTCTCACGCACACTACTGAAATTTTAGCTCTCACGCACACTACTGAAACGCTCTCACGCACACTACTGAAACGCTCTCACGCACACTACTGAAATTTTAGCTCTCACACACACAACTGAAACGCTCTCACACACACTACTGAAACGCTCTCATGTACACTACTGAAATGCTCTCACACACACAACTGAAATGCTCTCACGCACACTACTGAAACGCTCTCACGCACACTACTGAAACGCTCTCACACACACACAAGTGAAACACTCTCACACACACTACTGAAATTTTAGCTCTCACGCACACTACTGAAACGCTCTCACACACACTACTGAAATTTTAGCTCTCACGCACACTACTGAAACGCTCTCACGCACACTACTGAAATTTTAGCTCTCACGCACACTACTGAAACGCTCTCACGCACACTACTGAAATTTTAGCTCTCACGCACACTACTGAAACGCTCTCACACACACACAACTGAAACGCTCTCACACACACAACTGAAACGCTCTCACGCACACTACTGAAACGCTCTCACGTACACTACTGAAATTTTCTCACACACACAACTGAAATGCTCTCACACACACAACTGAAACGCTCTCACACACACAACTGAAACGCTCTCACGCACACTACTGAAACGCTCTCACGTACACTACTGAAATTTTCTCACACACACAACTGAAATGCTCTCACGCACACTACTGAAACGCTCTCACACACACAACTGAAATGCTCTCACACACACAAGTGAAACACTCTCACACACACTACAGAAATTTTAGCTCTCACGCACACTACTGAAACGCTCTCACGCACACTACTGAAATTTTAGCTCTCATGCACACTACTGAAACGCTCTCACGCACACTACTGAAATTTTAGCTCTCACGCACAGAACTGAAACGCTCTCACACACACTACTGAAACGCTCTCACACACACAACTGAAATGCTCTCACACACACAAGTGAAATTTTATCTCTCACACACACAAGTGAAACGCTCTCAAACACAATACTGAAATTTTATCTCTCACACACACAACTGAAACGCTCTCACACACACAAGTGAAACACTTTCACACACACTACTGAAATTTTAGCTCTCACGCACACTACTGAAACGCTCTCACGCACACTACTGAAATTTCAGCTCTCACGCACACTACTGAAATGCTCTCACGCACACTACTGAAACGCTCTCACACACACTACTGAAACGCTCTCACGCACACTACTGAAATTTTAGCTCTCACACACACAACTGAAACGCTCTCACACACACTACTGAAACGCTCTCACACACACAACTGAAATGCTCTCACACACACAACTGAAACGCTCTCACACACACTACTGAAATTTTATCTCTCACACACACAACTGAAACGCTCTCACACACACAAGTGAAACACTCTCACACACACTACTGAAATTTTACCTCTCACACACACAACTGAAACGCTCTCACACACACAACTGAAACGCTCTCACACACACAACTGAAATGCTCTCACACACACAAGTGAAACACTCTCACACACACTACTGAAATTTTAGCTCTCACGCACACTACCGAAATTTTAGCTCTCACGCACACTACTGAAACTCTCTCACGCACACTACTGAAACACTCTCACACACACTACTGAAACGCTCTCACACACACTACTGAAACGCTCTCACACACACTACTGAAACGCTCTCACACACACAACTGAAATGCTCTCACACACACAAGTGAAACGCTCTCACACACACTACTGAAATTTTAGCTCTCACGCACACTACTGAAACGCTCTCACACACACTACTGAAATTTTAGCTCTCACGCACACTTCTGAAACGCTCTCACGCACACTACTGAAATTTTAGCTCTCACGCACACTACTGAAACGCTCTCACGCACACTACTGAAATTTCAGCTCTCACGCACACTACTGAAATGCTCTCACGCACACTACTGAAACGCTCTCACACACACTACTGAAACGCTCTCACACACACAACTGAAATGCTCTCACACGCACTACTGAAATTTTATCTCTCACACACACAACTGAAACGCTGTCACACACACAAGCGAAATGCTCTCACACACACTACTGAAATTTTATCTCTCACACACACTACTGAAATTTTACCTCTCACACACACTACTGAAACGCTCTCACACACACTACTGAAACGCTCTCACACACACAAGTGAAACGCTCTCACACACACTACTGAAATTTTATCTCTCACACAAAATACTGAAACGCTCTCACACACACTACTGAAACGCTCTCACACACACTACTGAAACGCTCTCACACACACTACTGAAACGCTCTCACACACACACAACTGAAACGCTCTCACACACACTACTAAAATTTTATCTCTCACGCACACTACTGAAACGCTCTCACGCACACTACTGAAACGCTCTCACGCACACTACTGAAACGCTCTCACACACACAACTGAAACGCTCTCATGTACACTACTGAAATGCTCTCACACACACAACTGAAATGCTCTCACGCACACTACTGAAACGCTCTCACACACACAACTGAAATGCTCTCACACACACAAGTGAAACACTCTCGCACACACTACTGAAATTTTAGCTCTCACGCACACTACCGAAATTTTAGCTCTCACGCACACTACTGAAACTCTCTCACGCACACTACTGAAACGCTCTCACACACACTACTGAAACGCTCTCACACACACACTACTGAAACGCTCTCACACACACAACTGAAATGCTCTCACACGCACTACTGAAATTTTATCTCTCACACACACAACTGAAACGCTGTCACACACACAAGCGAAATGCTCTCACACACACTACTGAAATTTTATCTCTCACACACACTACTGAAATTTTACCTCTCACACACACTACTGAAACGCTCTCACACACACTACTGAAACGCTCTCACACACACAAGTGAAACGCTCTCACACACACAAGTGAAACGCTCTCACACACACTACTGAAATTTTATCTCTCACACAAAATACTGAAACGCTCTCACACACACTACTGAAACGCTCTCACACACACTACTGAAACGCTCTCACACACACAACTGAAACGCTCTCACACACACTACTGAAATTTTATCTCTCACGCACACTACTGAAACGCTCTCACGCACACTACTGAAACGCTCTCACGCACACTACTGAAACGCTCTCACGCACACTACTGAAACGCTCTCACACACACTACTGAAACGCTCTCATGTACACTACTGAAATGCTCTCACACACACAACTGAAATGCTCTCACGCACACTACTGAAACGCTCTCACACACACAACTGAAATGCTCTCACACACACTACTGAAATTTTAGCTCTCACGCACACTACCGAAATTTTAGCTCTCACGCACACTACTGAAACTCTCTCACGCACACTACTGAAACGCTCTCACACACACTACTGAAACGCTCTCACACACACAACTGAAATGCTCTCACACGCACTACTGAAATTTTATCTCTCACACACACAACTGAAACACTGTCACACACACAAGCGAAATGCTCTCACACACACTACTGAAATTTTATCTCTCACACACACTACTGAAATTTTACCTCTCACACACACTACTGAAACGCTCTCACACACACTACTGAAACGCTCTCACACACACAAGTGAAACGCTCTCACACACACAAGTGAAACGCTCTCACACACACAAGTGAAATTTTATCTCTCACACAAAATACTGAAACGCTCTCACACACACTACTGAAACGCTCTCACACACACTACTGAAACGCTCTCACACACACTACTGAAATGCTCTCACACAAACACACAACTGAAACGCTCTCACACACACTACTGAAATTTTATCTCTCACGCACACTACTGAAATGCTCTCACGCACACTACTGAAACGCTCTCACACACACAACTGAAATGCTCTCACACACACTACTGAAATTTTAGCTCTCACGCACACTACCGAAATTTTAGCTCTCACGCACACTACTGAAACTCTCTCACGCACACTACTGAAACGCTCTCACACACACTACTGAAACGCTCTCACACACACAACTGAAATGCTCTCACACGCACTACTGAAATTTTATCTCTCACACACACAACTGAAACACTGTCACACACACAAGCGAAATGCTCTCACACACACTACTGAAATTTTACCTCTCACACACACTACTGAAATTTTACCTCTCACACACACTACTGAAACGCTCTCACACACACTACTGAAACGCTCTCACACACACAAGTGAAACGCTCTCACACACACAAGTGAAACGCTCTCACACACACAAGTGAAATTTTATCTCTCACACAAAATACTGAAATGCTCTCACACAAACACACAACTGAAACGCTCTCACACACACTACTGAAATTTTATCTCTCACGCACACTACTGAAACGCTCTCACGCACACTACTGAAACGCTCTCACGCACACTAATGAAATTTTAGCTCTCACGCACACTACTGAAACGCTCTAATACACACACTACTGAAATTTTAGCTCTCACGCACACTACTGAAACGCTCTCACACACACTACTGAAATTGTATCTCTCACACACACTACTGAAACGCTCTCACACACACAAGTGAAACGCTCTCACACACACAAGTGAAACGCTCTCACACACACTACTGAAATTTTATCTCTCACACAAAATACTGAAACGCTCTCACACACACTACTGAAACGCTCTCACACACACTACTGAAACGCTCTCACACACACTACTGAAATGCTCTCACACAAACACACAACTGAAACGCTCTCACACACACTACTGAAATTTTATCTCTCACGCACACTACTGAAACGCTCTCACGCACACTACTGAAACGCTCTCACGCACACTAATGAAATTTTAGCTCTCACGCACACTACTGAAACGCTCTAATACACACACTACTGAAATTTTAGCTCTCACGCACACTACTGAAACGCTCTCACACACACTACTGAAATTGTATCTCTCACACACACTACTGAAACGCTCTCACGCACACTACTGAAATTTTCTCACACACACAACTGAAATGCTCTCACGCACACTACTGAAACGCTCTCACACACACAACTGAAATGCTCTCACACACACAAGTGAAACACTCTCACACACACTACTGAAATTTTAGCTCTCACGCACACTACTGAAACGCTCTCACACACACTACTGAAATTTTAGCTCTCAAGCACACTACTGAAACGCTCTCACACACACTACTGAAATTTTAGCTCTCACGCACACTACTGAAACGCTCTCACGCACACTACTGAAATTTTAGCTCTCACGCACACTACTGAAACGCTCTCACGCACACTACTGAAATTTTAGCTCTCATGCACACTACTGAAACGCTCTCACGCACACTACTGAAATTTTAGCTCTCACGCACACAACTGAAACGCTCTCACACACACAAGTGAAACGCTCTCAAACACAATACTGAAATTTTATCTCTCACACACACAACTGAAACGCTCTCACACACACAAGTGAAACACTTTCACACACACTACTGAAATTTTAGCTCTCACGCACACTACTGAAACGCTCTCACGCACACTACTGAAATTTCAGCTCTCACGCACACTACTGAAACGCTCTCACGCACACTACTGAAACGCTCTCACACACACTACTGAAACGCTCTCACGCACACTACTGAAACGCTCTCACACACACTACTGAAACGCTCTCACACACACTACTGAAACGCTCTCACACACACTACTGAAACGCTCTCACACACACAACTGAAATGCTCTCACACGCACTACTGAAATTTTATCTCTCACACACACACAACTGAAACGCTGTCACACACACAAGCGAAATGCTCTCACACACACTACTGAAATTTTATCTCTCACACACACTACTGAAATTTTACCTCTCACACACACTACTGAAACGCTCTCACACACACTACTGAAACGCTCTCACACACACAAGTGAAACGCTCTCACACACACTACTGAAATTTTATCTCTCACACACACTACTGAAACGCTCTCACACACACTACTGAAACGCTCTCACACACACTACTGAAACGCTCTCACACACACTACTGAAATGCTCTCACACAAACACACAACTGAAACGCTCTCACACACACTACTGAAATTTTATCTCTCACGCACACTACTGAAACGCTCTCACACACACAACTGAAACGCTCTCATGTACACTACTGAAATGCTCTCACACACACAACTGAAATGCTCTCACGCACACTACTGAAACGCTCTCACGCACACTACTGAAATTTTAGCTCTCACGCACACTACTGAAATTTTAGCTCTCACACACACAACTGAAACGCTCTCACACACACTACTGAAACGCTCTCACACACACTACTGAAATTTTATCTCTCACACACTCAAGTGAAACACTCTCACACACACTACTGAAACGCTCTCACACACACTACTGAAACGCTCTCACACACACAACTGAAATGCTCTCACACACACAACTGAAATGCTCTCACACACACAACTGAAATTTTAGCTCTCACACACACAACTGAAATGCTCTCACACACACTACTGAAATTTTATCTCACACACAGAACTGAAACGCTCACGAACACACACACAACTGAAATGCTCTCACACACACTACTGAAATTATACCTCTCACACACACAACTGAAAACTCTCACACACACAACTGAAACGCTCTCACAAACACTACTGAAGTTTTAGCTCTCACGCACACTACTGAAACTCTCTCACGCACACTACTGAAATTTTAGCTCTCACGCACACTACTGAAACGCTCTCACGCACACTACTTAAAAGCTCTCACGCACACTACTGAAATTTTAGCTCTCACACACACTACTGAAACGCTCTCACACACACTACTGAAATTATACCTCTCACACACACAACTGAAACGCTCTCACACACACAACTGAAACGCTCTCACGCAAACTACTGAAACGCTCTCACACACACACAACTGAAACGCTCTCACGCACACTACTGAAACGCTCTCATGTACACTACTGAAATGCTCTCACACACACAACTGAAATGCTCTCACGCACACTACTGAATCGCTCTCACACACACTACTGAAATTTCATCTCTCACACACACTACTGAAACGCTCTCACACAAACTACTGAAACGCTCTCACACACACTACTGAAACGCTCTCACACACACTACTGAAACGCTCTCACACACACAAGTGAAACGCTCTCACACACACAACTGAAACGCTCTCACACACACTACTGAAATTTTATCTCTCACACACACTACGGAAACGCTCTCACACACACAACTGAAACGCTCTCACACACACTACTGAAATTTTATCTCTCACACACACTACGGAAACGCTCTCACACACACTACTGAAACGCTCTCACACACACTACTGAAATTTTACCTCTCACACACACAAGTGAAACGCTCTCACACACACTACTGAAACGCTCTCACACACACTACTGAAACGCTCTCACACACACTACTGAAATTTTATCTCTCACACACACAACTGAAACGCTCTCACACACACAAGTGAAACACTTTCACACACTACTGAAATTTTATCTCTCACACACACAACTGAAACGCTCTCACACACACTACTGAAACGCTCTCACACACACTATTGAAACGCTCTCACACACACTATTGAAACGCTCTCACACACACTACTGAAACGCTCTCACAGACACAACTGAAATGCTCTCAAACACACAACTGAAATGCTGTCACACACACAACTGAAATTTTACCTCTCACACACACTACTGAAAGTCTCTCATACACACACTTCTGAAATTTTAGCTCTCACGCACACTACTGAAACGCTCTCACACACACTACTGAAATTTTAGCTCTCACGCACACTACTGAAACGCTCTGACACACACTACTGAAATTTTATCTCTCACGCACACTACTGAAACGCTCTCACGCAAACTACTGAAACGCTCTCACGCAAACTACTGAAACGCTCTCACACACACACACACAACTGAAACGCTCTCACGCACACTACTGAAACGCTCTCATGTACACTACTGAAATGCTCTCACACACACAACCGAAATGCTCTCACGCACACTACTGAATCACTCTCACACACACAACTGAAATGCTCTCACACACACAAGTGAAACACTCACACACACTACTGAAATTTTAGCTCTCACGCACACTACTGAAATTTTAGCTCTCACGCACACTACTGAAACGCTCTCACGCACACTACTGAAACGCTCTCACACACACTACTGAAACGCTCTCACGCACACTATTTAAATTTTAGCTCTCACGCACACTACTGAAACGCTCTCACACACACTACTGAAATTTTACTCTCAAGCACACTACTGAAACGCTGTCACACACACACTACTGAAATTTTAGCTCTCACGCACACTACTGAAACGCTCTCACGCACACTACTGAAACGCTCTCACACACACTACTGAAACGCTCTCACGCACACTATTTAAATTTTAGCTCTCACGCACACTACTGAAACGCTCTCACACACACTACTGAAATTTTACTCTCAAGCACACTACTGAAACGCTCTCACACACACACTACTGAAATTTTAGCTCTCACGCACACTACTGAAACGCTCTCACACACACTACTGAAACGCTCTCACACACACAACTGAAACACTCTCACACACACAAGTGAAACACTCTCACACACTACTGAAATTTTAGCTCTCACGCACACTACCGAAATTTTAGCTCTCACGCACACTACTGAAACGCTCTCATGCACACTACTGAAATTATTGCTCTCACGCACACTACTGAAACGCTCTCACGCACACTACTGAAATTTTAGCTCTCACGCACACTACTGAAATTTTAGCTCTCACACACACAACTGAAACGCTCTCACACACACTACTGAAATGCTCTCACACACACAACTGAAATTTTAGCTCTCACACACACAACTGAAATGCTCTCACACACACTACTGAAATTTTATCTCACACACAGAACTGAAACGCTCACGAACACACACACAACTGAAATGCTCTCACACACACTACTGAAATTATACCTCTCACACACACAACTGAAAACTCTCACACACACAACTGAAACGCTCTCACAAACACTACTGAAGTTTTAGCTCTCACGCACACTACTGAAACGCTCTCACACACACTACTGAAATTTTACTCTCAAGCACACTACTGAAACGCTCTCACACACACACTACTGAAATTTTAGCTCTCACGCACACTACTGAAACGCTCTCACACACACTACTGAAACGCTCTCACACACACTACTGAAACGCTCTCACACACACAACTGAAACACTCTCACACACACAAGTGAAACACTCTCACACACTACTGAAATTTTAGCTCTCACGCACACTACCGAAATTTTAGCTCTCACGCACACTACTGAAACGCTCTCATGCACACTACTGAAATTATTGCTCTCACGCACACTACTGAAACGCTCTCACGCACACTACTGAAATTTTAGCTCTCACGCACACTACTGAAACGCTCTCACGCACACTACTGAAACGCTCTCACGCACACTACTTAAAAGCTCTCACGCACACTACTGAAATTTTAGCTCTCACACACACTACTGAAACGCTCTCACACACACTACTGAAATTATACCTCTCACACACACAACTGAAACGCTCTCACACACACAACTGAAATGCTCTCACGCAAACTACTGAAACGCTCTCACACACACACAACTGAAACGCTCTCACGCACACTACTGAAACGCTCTCATGTACACTACTGAAATGCTCTCACACACACAACTGAAATGCTCTCACGCACACTACTGAATCGCTCTCACACACACTACTGAAATTTCATCTCTCACACACACTACTGAAACGCTCTCACACAAACTACTGAAACGCTCTCACACACACTACTGAAACGCTCTCACACACACTACTGAAACGCTCTCACACACACAAGTGAAACGCTCTCACACACACAACTGAAACGCTCTCACACACACTACTGAAATTTTATCTCTCACACACACTACGGAAACGCTCTCACACACACAACTGAAACGCTCTCACACACACTACTGAAATTTTATCTCTCACACACACTACGGAAACGCTCTCACACACACTACTGAAACGCTCTCACACACACTACTGAAATTTTACCTCTCACACACACAAGTGAAACGCTCTCACACACACTACTGAAACGCTCTCACACACACTACTGAAACGCTCTCACACACACTACTGAAATTTTATCTCTCACACACACAACTGAAACGCTCTCACACACACAAGTGAAACACTTTCACACACTACTGAAATTTTATCTCTCACACACACAACTGAAACGCTCTCACACACACTACTGAAACGCTCTCACACACACTACTGAAACGCTCTCACAGACACAACTGAAATGCTCTCAAACACACAACTGAAATGCTGTCACACACACAACTGAAATTTTACCTCTCACACACACTACTGAAAGTCTCTCATACACACACTTCTGAAATTTTAGCTCTCACGCACACTACTGAAACGCTCTCACACACACTACTGAAATTTTAGCTCTCACGCACACTACTGAAACGCTCTCACGCAAACTACTGAAACGCTCTCACGCAAACTACTGAAACGCTCTCACACACACACACAACTGAAACGCTCTCACGCACACTACTGAAACGCTCTCATGTACACTACTGCAATGCTCTCACACACACAACCGAAATGCTCTCACGCACACTACTGAATCACTCTCACACACACAACTGAAATGCTCTCACACACACAAGTGAAACACTCACACACACTACTGAAATTTTAGCTCTCACGCACACTACTGAAATTTTAGCTCTCACGCACACTACTGAAACGCTCTCACGCACACTACTGAAACGCTCTCACACACACTACTGAAACGCTCTCACGCACACTATTTAAATTTTAGCTCTCACGCACACTACTGAAACGCTCTCACACACACTACTGAAATTTTACTCTCAAGCACACTACTGAAACGCTCTCACACACACACACTACTGAAATTTTAGCTCTCACGCACACTACTGAAACGCTCTCACGCACACTACTGAAACGCTCTCACACACACTACTGAAACGCTCTCACGCACACTATTTAAATTTTAGCTCTCACGCACACTACTGAAACGCTCTCACACACACTACTGAAATTTTACTCTCAAGCACACTACTGAAACGCTCTCACACACACACTCCTGAAATTTTAGCTCTCACGCACACTACTGAAACGCTCTCACACACACTACTGAAACGCTCTCACACACACAACTGAAACACTCTCACACACACAAGTGAAACACTCTCACACACTACTGAAATTTTAGCTCTCACGCACACTACCGAAATTTTAGCTCTCACGCACACTACTGAAACGCTCTCATGCACACTACTGAAATTATTGCTCTCACGCACACTACTGAAACGCTCTCACGCACACTACTGAAATTTTAGCTCTCACGCACACTACTGAAATTTTAGCTCTCACACACACAACTGAAACGCTCTCACACACACTACTGAAACGCTCTCACACACACTACTGAAATTTTATCTCTCACACACTCAAGTGAAACACTCTCACACACACTACTGAAACGCTCTCACACACACTACTGAAACGCTCTCACACACACAAGTGAAACGCTCTCACACACACAACTGAAACGCTCTCACACACACTACTGAAATTTTATCTGTCACACACACTACGGAAACGCTCTCACACACACAACTGAAACGCTCTCACACACACTACTGAAATTTTATCTCTCACACACACTACTGAAACGCTCTCACACACACTACTGAAATTTTACCTCTCACACACACAAGTGAAACGCTCTCACACACACTACTGAAACGCTCTCACACACACTACTGAAACGCTCTCACACACACTACTGAAATTTTATCTCTCACACACACAACTGAAACGCTCTCACACACACAAGTGAAACACTTTCACACACTACTGAAATTTTATCTCTCACACACACAACTGAAACGCTCTCACACACACTACTGAAACGCTCTCACACACACTATTGAAACGCTCTCACACACACTATTGAAACGCTCTCACACACACTACTGAAACGCTCTCACAGACACAACTGAAATGCTCTCAAACACACAACTGAAATGCTGTCACACACACAACTGAAATTTTAGCTCTCACACACACAACTGAAATGCTCTCACAAACACTACTGAAATTTTATCTCTCACACACAGAACTGAAAAGCTCACGAACACACACACAACTGAAATGCTCTCACACACACTACTGAAATTTTACCTCTCACACACACTACTGAAACGCTCTCACACACACTACTGAAACGCTCTCACACACACTACTGAAACTCTCTCACACACACAACTGAAACGCTTTCACACACACTACTGAAATTTTATCTCTCACACACACTACTGAAATTTTACCTCGCACACACACTACTGAAACGCTCTCACGCAAACTACTGAAACGCTCTCACGCAAACTACTGAAACGCTCTCACACACACACACAACTGAAACGCTCTCACGCACACTACTGAAACGCTCTCATGTACACTACTGAAATGCTCTCACACACACACAACTGAAACGCTCTCACGCACACTACTGAAACGCTCTCATGTACACTACTGAAACGCTCTCACACACACACAACTGAAACGCTCTCACGCACACTACTGAAACGCTCTCATGTACACTACTGAAATGCTCTCACGCACACTACTGAAACGCTCTCACGCAAACTACTGAAACGCTCTCACGCAAACTACTGAAACGCTCTCACACACACACAACTGAAACGCTCTCACGCACACTACTGAAATTTTACCTCGCACACACACTACTGAAACGCTCTCACGCAAACTACTGAAACGCTCTCACGCAAACTACTGAAACGCTCTCACACACACACAACTGAAACGCTCTCACGCACACTACTGAAACGCTCTCATGTACACTACTGAAATGCTCTCACACACACACAACTGAAACGCTCTCACGCACACTACTGAAACGCTCTCATGTACACTACTGAAACGCTCTCACACACACACAACTGAAACGCTCTCACGCACACTACTGAAACGCTCTCATGTACACTACTGAAATGCTCTCACGCACACTACTGAATCGCTCTCACACACACAACTGAAATGCTCTCACACACACAAGTGAAACACTCTCACACACACTACTGAAATTTTAGCTCTCACGCACACTACTGAAATTTTAGCTCTCACGCACACTACTGAAATTTTAGCTCTCACGCACACTACTGAAACGCTCTCACACACACTACTGAAACGCTCTCACGCACACTATTTAAATTTTAGCTCTCACGCACACTACTGAAACGCTCTCACACACACACTACTGAAATTTTAGCTCTCACGCACACTACTGAAACGCTCTCACGCACACTACTGAAACGCTCTCACACACACTACTGAAACGCTCTCACGCACACTATTTAAATTTTAGCTCTCACGCACACTACTGAAACGCTCTCACACACACTACTGAAATTTTACTCTCAAGCACACTACTGAAACGCTCTCACACACACACTACTGAAATTTTAGCTCTCACGCACACTACTGAAACGCTCTCACACACACTACTGAAACGCTCTCACGCACACTATTTAAATTTTAGCTCTCACGCACACTACTGAAACGCTCTCACACACACTACTGAAATTTTACTCTCAAGCACACTACTGAAACGCTCTCACACACACACACTACTGAAATTTTAGCTCTCACGCACACTACTGAAACGCTCTCACACACACTACTGAAACGCTCTCACACACACAACTGAAACACTCTCACACACACTACTGAAACACTCTCACACACACTACTGAAATTTTAGCTCTCACGCACACAACTGAAATGCTCTCAAACACACAACTGAAATGCTCTCACACACACAACTGAAATTTTAGCTCTCACACACACAACTGAAATGCTCTCACACACACTACTGAAATTTTATCTCTCACACACTCAAGTGAAACACTCTCACACACACTACTGAAATTTTAGCTCTCACGCACACTACTGAAACGCTCTCACACACACAACTGAAACGCTCTCACACACACTATTGAAACGCTCTCACACACACTACTGAAACGCTCTGACACACACAACTGAAATGCTCTCAAACACACAACTGAAATGCTCTCACACACACTACTGAAATTATACCTCTCACACACACAACTGAAACGCTCTCACACACACTACTGAAATTTTACCTCTCACACACACAAGTGAAACGCTCTCACACACACTACTGAAACGCTCTCACACACACTACTGAAACGCTCTCACACACACTACTGAAATTTTATCTCTCACACACACAACTGAAACGCTCTCACACACACAAGTGAAACACTTTCACACACACAAGTGAAACACTTTCACACACACTACTGAAATTTTATCTCTCACACACACAACTGAAACGCTCTCACACACACAACTGAAACGCTCTCACACACACTACTGAAACGCTCTCACACACACTACTGAAACTCTCTCACACACACAACTGAAACGCTTTCACACACACTACTGAAATTTTATCTCTCACACACACTACTGAAATTTTACCTCGCACACACACTACTGAAACGCTCTCACGAACACTACTGAAACGCTCTCACACACACTACTGAAATTTTACCTCTCACACAAAATACAGAAACGCTGTCACACACACTACTGAAACGCTGTCACACACACTACTGAAACGCTCTCACACACACTACTGAAACGCTCTCACACACACTACTGAAACGCTCTCACACACACTACTGAAACGCTCTCACACACACTACTGAAACGCTCTCATACACACAAGTGAAACGCTCTCACACACACAACTGAAACGCTCTCACACACACTACTGAAATTTTATCTCTCACACACACAACTGAAACACTCTCACACACACTACTGAAACAGTCTCACACACACTACTGAAATTTTATCTCTCACACACACTACTGAAACGCTCTCACACACACTACTGAAATTTTACCTCTCACACACACTACTGAAAGTCTCTCATACACACACTTCTGAAATTTTAGCTCTCACACACACTACTGAAACGCTCTCACACACACTACTGAAATTTTAGCTCTCACGCACACTACTGAAACGCTCTCACACACACTACTGAAATTTTATCTCTCACACACACTACTGAAACGCTCTCACGCAAACTACTGAAACGCTCTCACGCACACTACTGAAACGCTCTCACGCACACTACTGAAACGCTCTCACACACACTACTGAAACGCTCTCACGCACACTATTTAAATTTTAGCTCTCACGCACACTACTGAAACGCTCTCACACACACTACTGAAATTTTACTCTCAAGCACACTACTGAAACGCTCTCACACACACACTACTGAAATTTTAGCTCTCACGCACACTACTGAAACGCTCTCACGCACACTACTGAAACGCTCTCACGCACACTACTGAAACGCTCTCACGCACACTACTGAAACGCTCTCACGCACACTACTGAAACGCTCTCACGCACACTATTTAAATTTTAGCTCTCACGCACACTACTGAAACGCTCTCACGCACACTATTTAAATTTTAGCTCTCACGCACACTACTGAAACGCTCTCACGCACACTATTTAAATTTTAGCTCTCACGCACACTACTGAAACGCTCTCACGCACACTATTTAAATTTTAGCTCTCACGCACACTACTGAAATGCTCTCACACACACTACTGAAACGCTCTCACACACACAAGTGAAACGCTCTCACACACACTACTGAAATGCTCTCACACACACTACTGAAACGCTCTCACACACACTACCGAAATTTTAGCTCTCACGCACACTACTGAAACGCTCTCACGCACACTACTGAAACGCTCTCACGCACACTACTGAAACACTCTCACACACAATACTGAAACGCTCTCACGCACACTACTGAAATTTTAGCTCTCACGCACACTACTGAAACGCTCTAACACACTACTGAAATTTTAGCTCTCACGCACACTACTGAAACGCTCTCACACACACTACTGAAATTTTATCTCTCACACACACTACTGAAACGCTCTCACGCAAACTACTGAAACGCTTTCACACACACTACTGAAATTTTAGCTCTCACGCACACTACTGAAACGCTCTGACGCACACTACTGAAATTTTAGCTCTCACGCACACTACTGAAATTTTAGCTCTCACGCACACTACAGAAACGCTCTCACGCACACTACTGAAATTTTAGCTCTCACGCACACTACTGAAACGCTCTCACACACACTACTGAAACGCTCTCACGCACACTACTGAAACGCTCTCACACACACTACTGAAATGCTCTCACACACACAACTGAAACGCTCTCACACACACAAGTGAAATACTCTCACACACACTACTGAAATTTTATCTCTCACACACACAACTGAAACGCTCTCACGCGCACAACTGAAACGCTCTCACACACACTACTGAAATATTATCTCTCACACACACAAGTGAAACGCTGTCACACACACAAGTGAAACACTCTCACACACACTACTGAAATTTTATCTCTCGCACACACTACTGAAACGCTCTCCCACACACTACTGAAATGCTCTCACACACACTACTGAAATTTTATCTCTCACAAACACAACTGAAACGCTCTCACACACACAAGTGAAACGCTCTCACACACACTACTGAAATTTTATCTCTCACAGACACAACTGAAACGCTCTCACACACACAACTGAAACGCTCTGACACACACAACTGAAACGCCCTCACACACACTACTGAAATTTTATCTCTCACACACAATACTGAAACGCTCTGACACACACAACTGAAACGCTCTCACACACACTACTGAAACGCTCTCACACACACTACTGAAATGCTCTCACACACACAACAGAAACGCTCTCACACACACAAGTGAAACACTCTCACACACACTACTGAAACGCTCTCACAGACACTACTGAAATTTTAGCTCTCACGCACACTACAGAAACGCTCTCACGCACACTACTGAAATTTTAGCTCTCACGCACACTACTGAAACGCTCTCACGCACACTACTGAAACGCTCTCACGCACACTACTGAAACGCTCTCACGCACACTACTGAAACGCTCTCACACACACTACTGAAATGCTCTCACACACACAACTGAAACGCTCTCACACACACAAGTGAAATACTCTCACACACACTACTGAAATTTTATCTCTCACACACACAACTGAAACGCTCTCACGCGCACAACTGAAACGCTCTCACACACACTACTGAAATATTATCTCTCACACACACAAGTGAAACGCTGTCACACACACAAGTGAAACACTCCCACACACACTACTGAAATTATACCTCTTACACACACTACTGAAACGCTCTCACACACACTACTGAAATTTTATCTCTCGCACACACTACTGAAACGCTCTCCCACACACTACTGAAATGCTCTCACACACACTACTGAAACGCTCTCACACACACTACTGAAATTTTATCTCTCACAAACAACTGAAACGCTCTCACACACACAAGTGAAACGCTCTCACACACACTACTGAAATTTTATCTCTCACAGACACAACTGAAACGCTCTCACACACACAACTGAAACGCTCTCACACACAACTGAAACGCCCTCACACACACTACTGAAATTTTATCTCTCACACACAATACTGAAACGCTCTCACACACACTACTGAAACGCTCTCACACACACAACTGAAACGCTCTCACACACACAACTGAAACGCTCTCACACACACTACTGAAACGCTCTCACACACACTACTGAAATGCTCTCACACACACAACAGAAACGCTCTCACACACACAAGTGAAACACTCTCACACACACTACTGAAATTTTATCTCTCACACACACAGCTGAAACACTCTCACACACACTACTGAAATTATACCTCTTACACACACTACTGAAACGCTCTCACACACACTACTGAAATTTTATCTCTCACACACAATACTGAAACGCTCTGACACACACAACTGAAACGCTCTCACACACACTACTGAAACGCTCTCACACACACTACTGAAACGCTCTAACACACACTACTGAAATTTTATCTCTCACACACACAACTGAAACGCTCTCACACACACAACTGAAACGCTCTCACACACAAATGAAACGTTTTCACACACACTACTGAAATTTTATCTCTCACACACACAACTGAAATGCTCTCACACACACAAGTGAAACACTTTCACACACACTACTGAAATTTTATCTCTCACACACACTACTGAAACGCTCTCACGCAAACTACTGAAACGCTCTCACACACACTACTGAAACGCTCTCACGCACACTACTGAAACGCTCTCATGTACACTACTGAAATGCTCTCACACACACTACTGAAACGCTCTCACACACACAAGTGAAACGCTCTAACACACTACTGAAAGTTTATCTCTCACACACACTACTAAAACGCTTTCACACACACTACTGAAACGCTCTCACACACACTACTGAAACGCTCTCACACACACTACTGAAACGCTCTCACACACACTACTGAAATGCTCTCACACACACTACTGAAATTTTATCTCTCACACACACTACTGAAACGCTCTCACGCAAACTACTGAAACGCTCTCACACACACAACTGAAACGCTCTCAGCCACACTACTGAAACGCTCTCATGTACACTACTGAAATTTTCTCATACACACAACTGAAATGCTCTCACGCACACTACTGAAACGCTCTCACACACACAACTGAAATGCTCTCACACACACAACTGAAATGCTCTCACACACACAAGTGAAACACTCTCACACACACTACTGAAATTTTAGCTCTCAAGCACACTACTGATACGCTCTCACACACACTACTGAAATTTTAGCTCTCACGCACACTACTGAAACGCTCTCACGCACACTACTGAAATTTTAGCTCTCACGCACACTACTGAAACGCTCTCACGCACACTACTGAAACGCTCTCACGCACACTACTGAAACACTCTCACACACAATACTGAAACGCTCTCACGCACACTACTGAAATTTTAGCTCTCACGCACACTACTGAAACGCTCTCACACACACTACTGAAATTTTAGCTCTCACGCACACTACTGAAACACTCTCACACACACTACTGAAATTTTATCTCTCACACACACTACTGAAACGCTCTCACGCAAACTACTGAAACGCTCTCACACACACAACTGAAACGCTCTCAGCCACACTACTGAAACGCTCTCACACACACAACTGAAATGCTCTCACAAACACAAGTGAAACGCTCTCACACACACAACTGAAATGCTCTCACACACACTACTGAAATTTTATCTCTCACACACACAACTGAAACGCTCTCACACACACAAGTGAAACGCTCTCAAACACAATACAGAAATTTTATCTCTCACACACACAACTGAAACGCTCTCACACACACAAGTGAAACACTTTCACACACACTACTGAAATTTTAGCTCTCACGCACACTACTGAAACGCTCTCACGCACACTACTGAAATTTTAGCTCTCACGCACACTACTGAAACGCTCTCACGCACACTACTGAAACGCTCTCACGCACACTACTGAAATTTTAGCTCTCACACACACAACTGAAACGCTCTCACACACACTACTGAAACGCTCTCATGTACACTACTGAAATGCTCTCACACACACAACTGAAATGCTCTCACGCACACTACTGAAACGCTCTCACGCACACTACTGAAACGCTCTCACACACACACAAGTGAAACACTCTCACACACACTACTGAAATTTTAGCTCTCACGCACACTACTGAAACGCTCTCACACACACTACTGAAATTTTAGCTCTCACGCACACTACTGAAACGCTCTCACGCACACTACTGAAATTTTAGCTCTCACGCACACTACTGAAACGCTCTCACGCACACTACTGAAATTTTAGCTCTCACGCACACTACTGAAACGCTCTCACACACACACAACTGAAACGCTCTCACACACACAACTGAAACGCTCTCACGCACACTACTGAAACGCTCTCACGTACACTACTGAAATTTTCTCACACACACAACTGAAATGCTCTCACACACACAACTGAAACGCTCTCACACACACAACTGAAACGCTCTCACGCACACTACTGAAACGCTCTCACGTACACTACTGAAATTTTCTCACACACACAACTGAAATGCTCTCACGCACACTACTGAAACGCTCTCACACACACAACTGAAATGCTCTCACACACACAAGTGAAACACTCTCACACACACTACAGAAATTTTAGCTCTCACGCACACTACTGAAACGCTCTCACGCACACTACTGAAATTTTAGCTCTCATGCACACTACTGAAACGCTCTCACGCACACTACTGAAATTTTAGCTCTCACGCACAGAACTGAAACGCTCTCACACACACTACTGAAACGCTCTCACACACACAACTGAAATGCTCTCACACACACAAGTGAAATTTTATCTCTCACACACACAAGTGAAACGCTCTCAAACACAATACTGAAATTTTATCTCTCACACACACAACTGAAACGCTCTCACACACACAAGTGAAACACTTTCACACACACTACTGAAATTTTAGCTCTCACGCACACTACTGAAACGCTCTCACGCACACTACTGAAATTTCAGCTCTCACGCACACTACTGAAATGCTCTCACGCACACTACTGAAACGCTCTCACACACACTACTGAAACGCTCTCACGCACACTACTGAAATTTTAGCTCTCACACACACAACTGAAACGCTCTCACACACACTACTGAAACGCTCTCACACACACAACTGAAATGCTCTCACACACACAACTGAAACGCTCTCACACACACTACTGAAATTTTATCTCTCACACACACAACTGAAACGCTCTCACACACACAAGTGAAACACTCTCACACACACTACTGAAATTTTACCTCTCACACACACAACTGAAACGCTCTCACACACACAACTGAAACGCTCTCACACACACAACTGAAATGCTCTCACACACACAAGTGAAACACTCTCACACACACTACTGAAATTTTAGCTCTCACGCACACTACCGAAATTTTAGCTCTCACGCACACTACTGAAACTCTCTCACGCACACTACTGAAACACTCTCACACACACTACTGAAACGCTCTCACACACACTACTGAAACGCTCTCACACACACTACTGAAACGCTCTCACACACACAACTGAAATGCTCTCACACACACAAGTGAAACGCTCTCACACACACTACTGAAATTTTAGCTCTCACGCACACTACTGAAACGCTCTCACACACACTACTGAAATTTTAGCTCTCACGCACACTTCTGAAACGCTCTCACGCACACTACTGAAATTTTAGCTCTCACGCACACTACTGAAACGCTCTCACGCACACTACTGAAATTTCAGCTCTCACGCACACTACTGAAATGCTCTCACGCACACTACTGAAACGCTCTCACACACACTACTGAAACGCTCTCACACACACAACTGAAATGCTCTCACACGCACTACTGAAATTTTATCTCTCACACACACAACTGAAACGCTGTCACACACACAAGCGAAATGCTCTCACACACACTACTGAAATTTTATCTCTCACACACACTACTGAAATTTTACCTCTCACACACACTACTGAAACGCTCTCACACACACTACTGAAACGCTCTCACACACACAAGTGAAACGCTCTCACACACACTACTGAAATTTTATCTCTCACACAAAATACTGAAACGCTCTCACACACACTACTGAAACGCTCTCACACACACTACTGAAACGCTCTCACACACACTACTGAAACGCTCTCACACACACACAACTGAAACGCTCTCACACACACTACTAAAATTTTATCTCTCACGCACACTACTGAAACGCTCTCACGCACACTACTGAAACGCTCTCACGCACACTACTGAAACGCTCTCACACACACAACTGAAACGCTCTCATGTACACTACTGAAATGCTCTCACACACACAACTGAAATGCTCTCACGCACACTACTGAAACGCTCTCACACACACAACTGAAATGCTCTCACACACACAAGTGAAACACTCTCGCACACACTACTGAAATTTTAGCTCTCACGCACACTACCGAAATTTTAGCTCTCACGCACACTACTGAAACTCTCTCACGCACACTACTGAAACGCTCTCACACACACTACTGAAACGCTCTCACACACACACTACTGAAACGCTCTCACACACACAACTGAAATGCTCTCACACGCACTACTGAAATTTTATCTCTCACACACACAACTGAAACGCTCTCACACACACAACTGAAACGCTCTCACACACACTACTGAAATTTTATCTCTCACACACACTACGGAAACGCTCTCACACACACTACTGAAACGCTCTCACACACACTACTGAAATTTTACCTCTCACACACACAAGTGAAACGCTCTCACACACACTACTGAAACGCTCTCACACACACTACTGAAACGCTCTCACACACACTACTGAAATTTTATCTCTCACACACACAACTGAAACGCTCTCACACACACAAGTGAAACACTTTCACACACTACTGAAATTTTATCTCTCACACACACAACTGAAACGCTCTCACACACACTACTGAAACGCTCTCACACACACTATTGAAACGCTCTCACACACACTATTGAAACGCTCTCACACACACTATTGAAACGCTCTCACACACACTACTGAAACGCTCTCACAGACACAACTGAAATGCTCTCAAACACACAACTGAAATGCTGTCACACACACAACTGAAATTTTACCTCTCACACACACTACTGAAAGTCTCTCATACACACACTTCTGAAATTTTAGCTCTCACGCACACTACTGAAACGCTCTCACACACACTACTGAAATTTTAGCTCTCACGCACACTACTGAAACGCTCTGACACACACTACTGAAATTTTATCTCTCACGCACACTACTGAAACGCTCTCACGCAAACTACTGAAACGCTCTCACGCAAACTACTGAAACGCTCTCACACACACACACACAACTGAAACGCTCTCACGCACACTACTGAAACGCTCTCATGTACACTACTGAAATGCTCTCACACACACAACCGAAATGCTCTCACGCACACTACTGAATCACTCTCACACACACAACTGAAATGCTCTCACACACACAAGTGAAACACTCACACACACTACTGAAATTTTAGCTCTCACGCACACTACTGAAATTTTAGCTCTCACGCACACTACTGAAACGCTCTCACGCACACTACTGAAACGCTCTCACACACACTACTGAAACGCTCTCACGCACACTATTTAAATTTTAGCTCTCACGCACACTACTGAAACGCTCTCACACACACTACTGAAATTTTACTCTCAAGCACACTACTGAAACGCTGTCACACACACACTACTGAAATTTTAGCTCTCACGCACACTACTGAAACGCTCTCACGCACACTACTGAAACGCTCTCACACACACTACTGAAACGCTCTCACGCACACTATTTAAATTTTAGCTCTCACGCACACTACTGAAACGCTCTCACACACACTACTGAAATTTTACTCTCAAGCACACTACTGAAACGCTCTCACACACACACTACTGAAATTTTAGCTCTCACGCACACTACTGAAACGCTCTCACACACACTACTGAAACGCTCTCACACACACAACTGAAACACTCTCACACACACAAGTGAAACACTCTCACACACTACTGAAATTTTAGCTCTCACGCACACTACCGAAATTTTAGCTCTCACGCACACTACTGAAACGCTCTCATGCACACTACTGAAATTATTGCTCTCACGCACACTACTGAAACGCTCTCACGCACACTACTGAAATTTTAGCTCTCACGCACACTACTGAAATTTTAGCTCTCACACACACAACTGAAACGCTCTCACACACACTACTGAAATGCTCTCACACACACAACTGAAATTTTAGCTCTCACACACACAACTGAAATGCTCTCACACACACTACTGAAATTTTATCTCACACACAGAACTGAAACGCTCACGAACACACACACAACTGAAATGCTCTCACACACACTACTGAAATTATACCTCTCACACACACAACTGAAAACTCTCACACACACAACTGAAACGCTCTCACAAACACTACTGAAGTTTTAGCTCTCACGCACACTACTGAAACGCTCTCACACACACTACTGAAATTTTACTCTCAAGCACACTACTGAAACGCTCTCACACACACACTACTGAAATTTTAGCTCTCACGCACACTACTGAAACGCTCTCACACACACTACTGAAACGCTCTCACACACACTACTGAAACGCTCTCACACACACAACTGAAACACTCTCACACACACAAGTGAAACACTCTCACACACTACTGAAATTTTAGCTCTCACGCACACTACCGAAATTTTAGCTCTCACGCACACTACTGAAACGCTCTCATGCACACTACTGAAATTATTGCTCTCACGCACACTACTGAAACGCTCTCACGCACACTACTGAAATTTTAGCTCTCACGCACACTACTGAAACGCTCTCACGCACACTACTGAAACGCTCTCACGCACACTACTTAAAAGCTCTCACGCACACTACTGAAATTTTAGCTCTCACACACACTACTGAAACGCTCTCACACACACTACTGAAATTATACCTCTCACACACACAACTGAAACGCTCTCACACACACAACTGAAATGCTCTCACGCAAACTACTGAAACGCTCTCACACACACACAACTGAAACGCTCTCACGCACACTACTGAAACGCTCTCATGTACACTACTGAAATGCTCTCACACACACAACTGAAATGCTCTCACGCACACTACTGAATCGCTCTCACACACACTACTGAAATTTCATCTCTCACACACACTACTGAAACGCTCTCACACAAACTACTGAAACGCTCTCACACACACTACTGAAACGCTCTCACACACACTACTGAAACGCTCTCACACACACAAGTGAAACGCTCTCACACACACAACTGAAACGCTCTCACACACACTACTGAAATTTTATCTCTCACACACACTACGGAAACGCTCTCACACACACAACTGAAACGCTCTCACACACACTACTGAAATTTTATCTCTCACACACACTACGGAAACGCTCTCACACACACTACTGAAACGCTCTCACACACACTACTGAAATTTTACCTCTCACACACACAAGTGAAACGCTCTCACACACACTACTGAAACGCTCTCACACACACTACTGAAACGCTCTCACACACACTACTGAAATTTTATCTCTCACACACACAACTGAAACGCTCTCACACACACAAGTGAAACACTTTCACACACTACTGAAATTTTATCTCTCACACACACAACTGAAACGCTCTCACACACACTACTGAAACGCTCTCACACACACTACTGAAACGCTCTCACACACACTACTGAAACGCTCTCACAGACACAACTGAAATGCTCTCAAACACACAACTGAAATGCTGTCACACACACAACTGAAATTTTACCTCTCACACACACTACTGAAAGTCTCTCATACACACACTTCTGAAATTTTAGCTCTCACGCACACTACTGAAACGCTCTCACACACACTACTGAAATTTTAGCTCTCACGCACACTACTGAAACGCTCTCACGCAAACTACTGAAACGCTCTCACGCAAACTACTGAAACGCTCTCACACACACACACAACTGAAACGCTCTCACGCACACTACTGAAACGCTCTCATGTACACTACTGAAATGCTCTCACACACACAACCGAAATGCTCTCACGCACACTACTGAATCACTCTCACACACACAACTGAAATGCTCTCACACACACAAGTGAAACACTCACACACACTACTGAAATTTTAGCTCTCACGCACACTACTGAAATTTTAGCTCTCACGCACACTACTGAAACGCTCTCACGCACACTACTGAAACGCTCTCACACACACTACTGAAACGCTCTCACGCACACTATTTAAATTTTAGCTCTCACGCACACTACTGAAACGCTCTCACACACACTACTGAAATTTTACTCTCAAGCACACTACTGAAACGCTCTCACACACACACACTACTGAAATTTTAGCTCTCACGCACACTACTGAAACGCTCTCACGCACACTACTGAAACGCTCTCACACACACTACTGAAACGCTCTCACGCACACTATTTAAATTTTAGCTCTCACGCACACTACTGAAACGCTCTCACACACACTACTGAAATTTTACTCTCAAGCACACTACTGAAACGCTCTCACACACACACTCCTGAAATTTTAGCTCTCACGCACACTACTGAAACGCTCTCACACACACTACTGAAACGCTCTCACACACACAACTGAAACACTCTCACACACACAAGTGAAACACTCTCACACACTACTGAAATTTTAGCTCTCACGCACACTACCGAAATTTTAGCTCTCACGCACACTACTGAAACGCTCTCATGCACACTACTGAAATTATTGCTCTCACGCACACTACTGAAACGCTCTCACGCACACTACTGAAATTTTAGCTCTCACGCACACTACTGAAATTTTAGCTCTCACACACACAACTGAAACGCTCTCACACACACTACTGAAACGCTCTCACACACACTACTGAAATTTTATCTCTCACACACTCAAGTGAAACACTCTCACACACACTACTGAAACGCTCTCACACACACTACTGAAACGCTCTCACACACACAACTGAAACGCTCTCACACACACTACTGAAATTTTATCTGTCACACACACTACGGAAACGCTCTCACACACACAACTGAAACGCTCTCACACACACTACTGAAATTTTATCTCTCACACACACTACTGAAACGCTCTCACACACACTACTGAAATTTTACCTCTCACACACACAAGTGAAACGCTCTCACACACACTACTGAAACGCTCTCACACACACTACTGAAACGCTCTCACACACACTACTGAAATTTTATCTCTCACACACACAACTGAAACGCTCTCACACACACAAGTGAAACACTTTCACACACTACTGAAATTTTATCTCTCACACACACAACTGAAACGCTCTCACACACACTACTGAAACGCTCTCACACACACTATTGAAACGCTCTCACACACACTATTGAAACGCTCTCACACACACTACTGAAACGCTCTCACAGACACAACTGAAATGCTCTCAAACACACAACTGAAATGCTGTCACACACACAACTGAAATTTTAGCTCTCACACACACAACTGAAATGCTCTCACAAACACTACTGAAATTTTATCTCTCACACACAGAACTGAAACGCTCACGAACACACACACAACTGAAATGCTCTCACACACACTACTGAAATTTTACCTCTCACACACACTACTGAAACGCTCTCACACACACTACTGAAATTTTATCTCTCACACACACAACTGAAACGCTCTCACACACACAAGTGAAACACTTTCACACACACTACTGAAATTTTATCTCTCACACACACACAACTGAAACGCTCTCACACACACTACTGAAACGCTCTCACACACACTACTGAAACTCTCTCACACACACAACTGAAACGCTTTCACACACACTACTGAAATTTTATCTCTCACACACACTACTGAAATTTTACCTCGCACACACACTACTGAAACGCTCTCACGCAAACTACTGAAACGCTCTCACGCAAACTACTGAAACGCTCTCACACACACACACAACTGAAACGCTCTCACGCACACTACTGAAACGCTCTCATGTACACTACTGAAATGCTCTCACACACACACAACTGAAACGCTCTCACGCACACTACTGAAACGCTCTCATGTACACTACTGAAACGCTCTCACACACACACAACTGAAACGCTCTCACGCACACTACTGAAACGCTCTCATGTACACTACTGAAATGCTCTCACGCACACTACTGAAACGCTCTCACGCAAACTACTGAAACGCTCTCACGCAAACTACTGAAACGCTCTCACGCAAACTACTGAAACGCTCTCACACACACACAACTGAAACGCTCTCACGCACACTACTGAAATTTTACCTCGCACACACACTACTGAAACGCTCTCACGCAAACTACTGAAACGCTCTCACGCAAACTACTGAAACGCTCTCACACACACACAACTGAAACGCTCTCACGCACACTACTGAAACGCTCTCATGTACACTACTGAAATGCTCTCACACACACACAACTGAAACGCTCTCACGCACACTACTGAAACGCTCTCATGTACACTACTGAAACGCTCTCACACACACACAACTGAAACGCTCTCACGCACACTACTGAAACGCTCTCATGTACACTACTGAAATGCTCTCACGCACACTACTGAATCGCTCTCACACACACAACTGAAATGCTCTCACACACACAAGTGAAACACTCTCACACACACTACTGAAATTTTAGCTCTCACGCACACTACTGAAATTTTAGCTCTCACGCACACTACTGAAATTTTAGCTCTCACGCACACTACTGAAACGCTCTCACACACACTACTGAAACGCTCTCACGCACACTATTTAAATTTTAGCTCTCACGCACACTACTGAAACGCTCTCACACACACACTACTGAAATTTTAGCTCTCACGCACACTACTGAAACGCTCTCACGCACACTACTGAAACGCTCTCACACACACTACTGAAACGCTCTCACGCACACTATTTAAATTTTAGCTCTCACGCACACTACTGAAACGCTCTCACACACACTACTGAAATTTTACTCTCAAGCACACTACTGAAACGCTCTCACACACACACTACTGAAATTTTAGCTCTCACGCACACTACTGAAACGCTCTCACACACACTACTGAAACGCTCTCACGCACACTATTTAAATTTTAGCTCTCACGCACACTACTGAAACGCTCTCACACACACTACTGAAATTTTACTCTCAAGCACACTACTGAAACGCTCTCACACACACACACTACTGAAATTTTAGCTCTCACGCACACTACTGAAACGCTCTCACACACACTACTGAAACGCTCTCACACACACAACTGAAACACTCTCACACACACTACTGAAACACTCTCACACACACTACTGAAATTTTAGCTCTCACGCACACAACTGAAATGCTCTCAAACACACAACTGAAATGCTCTCACACACACAACTGAAATTTTAGCTCTCACACACACAACTGAAATGCTCTCACACACACTACTGAAATTTTATCTCTCACACACTCAAGTGAAACACTCTCACACACACTACTGAAATTTTAGCTCTCACGCACACTACTGAAACGCTCTCACACACACAACTGAAACGCTCTCACACACACTATTGAAACGCTCTCACACACACTACTGAAACGCTCTGACACACACAACTGAAATGCTCTCAAACACACAACTGAAATGCTCTCACACACACTACTGAAATTATACCTCTCACACACACAACTGAAACGCTCTCACACACACTACTGAAATTTTACCTCTCACACACACAAGTGAAACGCTCTCACACACACTACTGAAACGCTCTCACACACACTACTGAAACGCTCTCACACACACTACTGAAATTTTATCTCTCACACACACAACTGAAACGCTCTCACACACACAAGTGAAACACTTTCACACACACAAGTGAAACACTTTCACACACACTACTGAAATTTTATCTCTCACACACACAACTGAAACGCTCTCACACACACAACTGAAACGCTCTCACACACACTACTGAAACGCTCTCACACACACTACTGAAACTCTCTCACACACACAACTGAAACGCTTTCACACACACTACTGAAATTTTATCTCTCACACACACTACTGAAATTTTACCTCGCACACACACTACTGAAACGCTCTCACGAACACTACTGAAACGCTCTCACACACACTACTGAAATTTTACCTCTCACACAAAATACAGAAACGCTGTCACACACACTACTGAAACGCTGTCACACACACTACTGAAACGCTCTCACACACACTACTGAAACGCTCTCACACACACTACTGAAACGCTCTCACACACACTACTGAAACGCTCTCATACACACAAGTGAAACGCTCTCACACACACAACTGAAACGCTCTCACACACACTACTGAAATTTTATCTCTCACACACACAACTGAAACACTCTCACACACACTACTGAAACAGTCTCACACACACTACTGAAATTTTATCTCTCACACACACTACTGAAACGCTCTCACACACACTACTGAAATTTTACCTCTCACACACACTACTGAAAGTCTCTCATACACACACTTCTGAAATTTTAGCTCTCACACACACTACTGAAACGCTCTCACACACACTACTGAAATTTTAGCTCTCACGCACACTACTGAAACGCTCTCACACACACTACTGAAATTTTATCTCTCACACACACTACTGAAACGCTCTCACGCAAACTACTGAAACGCTCTCACGCACACTACTGAAACGCTCTCACGCACACTACTGAAACGCTCTCACACACACTACTGAAACGCTCTCACGCACACTATTTAAATTTTAGCTCTCACGCACACTACTGAAACGCTCTCACACACACTACTGAAATTTTACTCTCAAGCACACTACTGAAACGCTCTCACACACACACTACTGAAATTTTAGCTCTCACGCACACTACTGAAACGCTCTCACGCACACTACTGAAACGCTCTCACGCACACTACTGAAACGCTCTCACGCACACTACTGAAACGCTCTCACGCACACTACTGAAACGCTCTCACGCACACTATTTAAATTTTAGCTCTCACGCACACTACTGAAACGCTCTCACGCACACTATTTAAATTTTAGCTCTCACGCACACTACTGAAACGCTCTCACGCACACTATTTAAATTTTAGCTCTCACGCACACTACTGAAACGCTCTTACACACACTACTGAAACGCTCTTACACACACAACTGAAACACTCTCACACACACAAGTGAAACACTCTCACACACACTACTGAAATTTTAGCTCTCACGCACACTACCGAAATTTTAGCTCTCACGCACACTACTGAAACGCTCTCATGCACACTACTGAAATTTTTGTTCTCACGCACACTACTGAAACGCTCTCACGCACACTACTGAAATTTTAGCTCTCACACACACAACTGAAACGCTCTCACACACACTACTGAAACGCTCTCACGCACACTACTGAAACGCTCTCATGCACACTACTGAAATTATTGCTCTCACGCACACTACTGAAACGCTCTCACGCACACTACTGAAATTTTAGCTCTCACGCACACTACTGAAATTTTAGCTCTCACACACACAACTGAAACGCTCTCACACACACTACTGAAACGCTCTCACACACACTACTGAAACGCTCTCACACACACTACTGAAATTTTATCTCTCACACACTCAAGTGAAACACTCTCACACACACTACTGAAACGCTCTCACACAC
This sequence comes from Diplotaxodon limnothrissa, assembly GCF_057381915.1. Lineage (NCBI taxonomy): Eukaryota > Metazoa > Chordata > Actinopteri > Cichliformes > Cichlidae > Diplotaxodon > Diplotaxodon limnothrissa. Next base: position 67,235 of record NC_140600.1, on the reverse strand, counting down.
ACTACTGAAACGCTCTCACACACACAACTGAAATGCTCTCACACACACAACTGAAATGCTGTCACACACACAACTGAAATTTTAGCTCTCACACACACAACTGAAATGCTCTCACACACACTACTGAAATTTTATCTCTCACACACAGAACTGAAACGCTCACGAACACACACACAACTGAAATGCTCTCACACACACTACTGAAATTATACCTCTCACACACACAACTGAAAACTCTCACACACACAACTGAAACGCTCTCACAAACACTACTGAAATTTTAGCTCTCACGCACACTACTGAAACTCTCTCATGCACACTACTGAAATTTTAGCTCTCACGCACACTACTGAAACGCTCTCACGCACACTACTGAAACGCTCTCACGCACACTACTTAAACGCTCTCACGCACACTACTGAAATTTTAGCTCTCACACACACTACTGAAACGCTCTCACACACACTACTGAAATTATACCTCTCACACACACAACTGAAACGCTCTCACACACACAACTGAAACGCTCTCACGCAAACTACTGAAACGCTCTCACACACACACAACTGAAACGCTCTCACGCACACTACTGAAACGCTCTCATGTACACTACTGAAATGCTCTCACACACACAACTGAAATGCTCTCACGCACACTACTGAATCGCTCTCACACACACTACTGAAATTTCATCTCTCACACACACTACTGAAACGCTCTCACACAAACTACTGAAACGCTCTCACACACACTACTGAAACACTCTCACACACACTACTGAAACGCTCTCACACACACAAGTGAAACGCTCTCACACACACAACTGAAACGCTCTCACACACACTACTGAAATTTTATCTCTCACACACACAACTGAAATGCTCTCACAAACACTACTGAAATTTTATCTCTCACACACAGAACTGAAACGCTCACGAACACACACACAACTGAAATGCTCTCACACACACTACTGAAATTATACCTCTCACACACACAACTGAAACGCTCTCACACACACTACTGAAATTTTACCTCTCACACACACAAGTGAAACGCTCTCACACACACTACTGAAACGCTCTCACACACACTACTGAAACGCTCTCACACACACTACTGAAATTTTATCTCTCACACACACAACTGAAACGCTCTCACACACACAAGTGAAACACTTTCACACACACTACTGAAATTTTATCTCTCACACACAGAACTGAAACGCTCACGAACACACACACACAACTGAAATGCTCTCACACACACTACTGAAATTATACCTCTCACACACACAACTGAAACGCTCTCACACACACAAGTGAAACACTTTCACACACACTACTGAAATTTTATCTCTCACACACACAACTGAAACGCTCTCACACACACTACTGAAACTCTCTCACACACACACAACTGAAACGCTTTCACACACACTACTGAAATTTTATCTCTCACACACACTACTGAAATTTTACCTCGCACACACACTACTGAAACGCTCTCACGAACACTACTGAAACGCTCTCACACACACTACTGAAACGCTCTCACACACACTACTGAAATTTTACCTCTCACACACACTACTGAAACGCTCTCACACACACTACTGAAATTTTATCTCTCACACAAAATACTGAAACGCTGTCACACACACTACTGAAACGCTGTCACACACACTACTGAAACGCTGTCACACACACTACTGAAACGCTCTCATACACACAAGTGAAACGCTCTCACACACACAACTGAAACGCTCTCACACACACTACTGAAATTTTATCTCTCACACACACAACTGAAACACTCTCACACACACTACTGAAACAGTCTCACACACACTACTGAAATTTTATCTCTCACACACACTACTGAAACGCTCTCACACACACTACTGAAATTTTACCTCTCACACACACTACTGAAACTCTCTCATACACACACACTACTGAAATTTTAGCTCTCACGCACACTACTGAAACGCTCTCACGCACACTACTGAAACGCTCTCACACACACTACTGAAATTTTATCTCTCACGCACACTACTGAAACGCTCTCACGCAAACTACTGAAACGCTCTCACGCAAACTACTGAAACGCTCTCACACACACACAACTGAAACGCTCTCACGCACACTACTGAAACGCTCTCATGTACACTACTGAAATGCTCTCACACACACAACCGAAATGCTCTCACGCACACTACTGAATCGCTCTCACACACACAACTGAAATGCTCTCACACACACAAGTGAAACACTCTCACACACACTACTGAAATTTTAGCTCTCACGCACACTACTGAAATTTTAGCTCTCACGCACACTACTGAAATTTTAGCTCTCACGCACACTACTGAAACGCTCTCACACACACTACTGAAACGCTCTCACGCACACTATTTAAATTTTAGCTCTCACGCACACTACTGAAACGCTCTCACACACACACTACTGAAACTTTAGCTCTCACGCACACTACTGAAACGCTCTCACGCACACTACTGAAACGCTCTCACACACTACTGAAACGCTCTCACGCACACTATTTAAATTTTAGCTCTCACGCACACTACTGAAACGCTCTCACACACACTACTGAAATTTTACTCTCAAGCACACTACTGAAACGCTCTCACACACACACTACTGAAATTTTAGCTCTCACGCACACTACTGAAACGCTCTCACACACACTACTGAAACGCTCTCACACACACTACTGAAACGCTCTCACACACACAACTGAAACACTCTCACACACACTACTGAAACACTCTCACACACACTACTGAAATTTTAGCTCTCACGCACACAACTGAAATGCTCTCAAACACACAACTGAAATGCTCTCACACACACAACTGAAATTTTAGCTCTCACACACACAACTGAAATGCTCTCACACACACTACTGAAATTTTATCTCTCACACACTCAAGTGAAACACTCTCACACACACTACTGAAATTTTAGCTCTCACGCACACTACTGAAAGGCTCTCACACACACAACTGCAACGCTCTCACACACACTATTGAAACGCTCTCACACACACTACTGAAACGCTCTCACACACACAACTGAAATGCTCTCAAACACACAACTGAAATGCTCTCACACACACAACTGAAATTTTAGCTCTCACACACACTACTGAAATTTTATCTCTCACACACAGAACTGAAACGCTCACGAACACACACACAACTGAAATGCTCTCACACACACTACTGAAATTATACCTCTCACACACACAACTGAAACGCTCTCACACACACTACTGAAATTTTACCTCTCACACACACAAGTGAAACGCTCTCACACACACTACTGAAACGCTCTCACACACACTACTGAAACGCTCTCACACACACTACTGAAACGCTCTCACGCACACTATTTAAATTTTAGCTCTCACGCACACTACTGAAACGCTCTCACACACACTACTGAAATTTTACTCTCAAGCACACTACTGAAACGCTCTCACACACACACTACTGAAATTTTAGCTCTCACGCACACTACTGAAACGCTCTCACGCACACTACTGAAACGCTCTCACGCACACTACTGAAACGCTCTCACACACACTACTGAAACGCTCTCACGCACACTATTTAAATTTTAGCTCTCACGCACACTACTGAAACGCTCTCACACACACTACTGAAATTTTACTCTCAAGCACACTACTGAAACGCTCTCACACACACACTACTGAAATTTTAGCTCTCACGCACACTACTGAAACGCTCTCACACACACTACTGAAACGCTCTCACACACACTACTGAAACGCTCTCACGCACACTATTTAAATTTTAGCTCTCACGCACACTACTGAAACGCTCTCACACACACTACTGAAATTTTACTCTCAAGCACACTACTGAAACGCTCTCACACACACACTACTGAAATTTTAGCTCTCACGCACACTACTGAAACGCTCTCACACACACTACTGAAACGCTCTCACACACACTACTGAAACGCTCTCACACACACAACTGAAACACTCTCACACACACAAGTGAAACACTCTCACACACACTACTGAAATTTTAGCTCTCACGCACACTACCGAAATTTTAGCTCTCACGCACACTACTGAAACGCTCTCATGCACACTACTGAAATTTTTGTTCTCACGCACACTACTGAAACGCTCTCACGCACACTACTGAAATTTTAGCTCTCACACACACAACTGAAACGCTCTCACACACACTACTGAAACGCTCTCACGCACGCTACTGAAACGCTCTCATGCACACTACTGAAATTATTGCTCTCACGCACACTACTGAAATTATTGCTCTCACGCACACTACTGAAACGCTCTCACGCACACTACTGAAATTTTAGCTCTCACACACACAACTGAAACGCTCTCACACACACTACTGAAACGCTCTCACACACACTACTGAAATTTTATCTCTCACACACTCAAGTGAAACACTCTCACACACACTACTGAAACGCTCTCACACACACACTACTGAAATTTTAACTCTCACGCACACTACTGAAACGCTCTCACGCACACTACTGAAACGCTCTCACACACACTACTGAAACGCTCTCACGCACACTATTTAAATTTTAGCTCTCACGCACACTACTGAAACGCTCTCACACACACTACTGAAATTTTACTCTCAAGCACACTACTGAAACGCTCTCACACACACACTACTGAAATTTTAGCTCTCACGCACACTACTGAAACGCTCTCACACACACTACTGAAACGCTCTCACACACACTACTGAAACGCTCTCACACACACAACTGAAACACTCTCACACACACAAGTGAAACACTCTCACACACACTACTGAAATTTTAGCTCTCACGCACACTACCGAAATTTTAGCTCTCACGCACACTACTGAAACGCTCTCATGCACACTACTGAAATTTTTGTTCTCACGCACACTACTGAAACGCTCTCACGCACACTACTGAAATTTTAGCTCTCACACACACAACTGAAACGCTCTCACACACACTACTGAAACGCTCTCACGCACGCTACTGAAACGCTCTCATGCACACTACTGAAATTATTGCTCTCACGCACACTACTGAAATTATTGCTCTCACGCACACTACTGAAACGCTCTCACGCACACTACTGAAATTTTAGCTCTCACACACACAACTGAAACGCTCTCACACACACTACTGAAATTTTATCTCTCACACACTCAAGTGAAACACTCTCACACACACTACTGAAACGCTCTCACACACACTACTGAAACGCTCTCACACACACTACTGAAATGCTCTCACACACACACAACTGAAATGCTCTCACACACACACAACTGAAATTTTAGCTCTCACACACACAACTGAAATGCTCTCACACACACTACTGAAATTTTATCTCTCACACACAGAACTGAAACGCTCACGAACACACACACAACTGAAATGCTCTCACACACACTACTGAAATTATACCTCTCACACACACAACTGAAAACTCTCACACACACAACTGAAACGCTCTCACAAACACTACTGAAATTTTAGCTCTCACGCACACTACTGAAACTCTCTCACGCACACTACTGAAATTTTAGCTCTCACGCACACTACTGAAACGCTCTCACGCACACTACTGAAACGCTCTCACGCACACTACTTAAACGCTCTCACGCACACTACTGAAATTTTAGCTCTCACACACACTACTGAAACGCTCTCACACACACTACTGAAATTATACCTCTCACACACACAACTGAAACGCTCTCACACACACAACTGAAACGCTCTCACGCAAACTACTGAAACGCTCTCACACACACACAACTGAAACGCTCTCACGCACACTACTGAAACGCTCTCACGTACACTACTGAAATGCTCTCACACACACAACTGAAATGCTCTCACGCACACTACTGAATCGCTCTCACACACACTACTGAAATTTCATCTCTCACACACACTACTGAAACGCTCTCACACAAACTACTGAAACGCTCTCACACACACTACTGAAACGCTCTCACACACACTACTGAAACGCTCTCACACACACAAGTGAAACGCTCTCACACACACAACTGAAACGCTCTCACACACACTACTGAAATTTTATCTCTCACACACACTACGGAAACGCTCTCACACACACAACTGAAACGCTCTCACACACACTACTGAAATTTTATCTCTCACACACACTACGGAAACGCTCTCACACACACTACTGAAACGCTCTCACACACACTACTGAAATTTTACCTCTCACACACACAAGTGAAACGCTCTCACACACACTACTGAAACGCTCTCACACACACTACTGAAACGCTCTCACACACACTACTGAAATTTTATCTCTCACACACACAAGTGAAACGCTCTCACACACACTACTGAAACGCTCTCACACACACTACTGAAACGCTCTCACACACACTACTGAAACTCTCTCACACACACAACTGAAACGCTTTCACACACACTACTGAAATTTTACCTCGCACACACACTACTGAAACGCTCTCACGAACACTACTGAAACGCTCTCACACACACTACTGAAACGCTCTCACACACACTACTGAAATTTTATCTCTCACACACACTACTGAAACGCTCTCACACACACTACTGAAACGCTCTCACACACACTACTGAAATTTTACCTCTCACACACACTACTGAAACGCTCTCACACACACTACTGAAATTTTATCTCTCACACACAAAATACTGAAACGCTGTCACACACACTACTGAAACGCTATCACACACACTACTGAAACGCTCTCACACACACTACTGAAACGCTCTCATACACACAAGTGAAACGCTCTCACACACACAACTGAAACGCTCTCACACACACTACTGAAATTTTATCTCTCACACACACAACTGAAACACTCTCACACACACTACTGAAACAGTCTCACACACACTACTGAAATTTTATCTCTCACACACACTACTGAAACGCTCTCACACACACTACTGAAATTTTACCTCTCACACACACTACTGAAACTCTCTCATACACACACTTCTGAAATTTTAGCTCTCACGCACACTACTGAAACGCTCTCACACACACTACTGAAATTTTAGCTCTCACGCACACTACTGAAACGCTCTCACACACACTACTGAAATTTTATCTCTCACACACACTACTGAAACGCTCTCACGCAAACTACTGAAACGCTCTCACACACACACAACTGAAACGCTCTCACGCACACTACTGAAACGCTCTCATGTACACTACTGAAATGCTCTCACACACACTACTGAATCGCTCTCACACACACAACTGAAATGCTCTCACACACACAAGTGAAACACTCTCACACACACTACTGAAATTTTAGCTCTCACGCACACTACTGAAATTTTAGCTCTCACGCACACTACTGAAACGCTCTCACGCACACTACTGAAACACTCTCACACACACTACTGAAACGCTCTCACGCACACTATTTAAATTTTAGCTCTCACGCACACTACTGAAACGCTCTCACACACACACTACTGAAATTTTAGCTCTCACGCACACTACTGAAACGCTCTCACGCACACTACTGAAATGCTCTCACACACACACTACTGAAATTTTAGCTCTCACGCACACTACTGAAACGCTCTCACACACACTACTGAAATTTTATCTCTCACACACACTACTGAAACGCTCTCACGCAAACTACTGAAACGCTCTCACACACACACACAACTGAAACGCTCTCACGCACACTACTGAAACGCTCTCATGTACACTACTGAAATGCTCTCACACACACTACTGAATCGCTCTCACACACACAACTGAAATGCTCTCACACACACAAGTGAAACACTCTCACACACACTACTGAAATTTTAGCTCTCACGCACACTACTGAAATTTTAGCTCTCACGCACACTACTGAAACGCTCTCACGCACACTACTGAAACACTCTCACACACACTACTGAAACGCTCTCACGCACACTATTTAAATTTTAGCTCTCACGCACACTACTGAAACGCTCTCACACACACACTACTGAAATTTTAGCTCTCACGCACACTACTGAAACGCTCTCACGCACACTACTGAAATTTTATCTCTCACGCACTGAAATGCTCTCACACACACTACTGAAACACTCTCACACACACAACTGAAACGCTCTCACACACACTACTGAAACGCTCTCACACACACTACTGAAATTTTACCTCTCACACACACAACTGAAACGCTCTCACACACACTACTGAAATTTTACCTCTCACACACACTACTGAAACGCTCTCACACACACAAGTGAAACGCTCTCACACACACTACTGAAATTTTATCTCTCACACAAAATACTGAAACGCTCTCACACAAAATACTGAAACGCTCTCACACACACTACAGAAATGCTCTCGCACACACTACTGAAACGCTCTCGCACACACAACTGAAAAGCTCTCACACACACTACTGAAAGCTCTGACACACACTACTGAAACGCTCTCACGCACACTACTGAAACGCTCTCACACACACTACTGAAATTTCATATCTCACACACACAAGTGAAACGCTCTCACACACACTACTGAAATTTCATCTCTCACACACACTACTGAAACGCTCTCACACACACTACTGAAACGCTCTCACACACACAAGTGAAACGCTCTCACACACACTACTCAAATGTTCTCACACACACAAGTATAACGCTCTCACATACACTACTGAAATTTTACCTCTCACACACACAAGTGAAACGCTTTCACACACACTACTGAAATTTTATCTCTCACACACACAACTGAAATGCGCTCCCACGCACACAACTGAAACGCTCTCACACACACTACTGAAACGCTCTCACACACACACTACTGAAACGCTCTCACACACACACTACTGAAATGCTCTCACACACACACTACTGAAATGCTCTCACACACACTACTGAAATTTTATCTCTCACACACTACTGAAACACTCTCACACACACAAGTGAAACGCTCTCACACACACTACTGAAATTTTATCTCTCACACAAAATACTGAAACGCTCTCACACAAAATACTGAAACGCTCTCACACACACAACTGAAACGCTCTCACGCACACTACTGAAACGCTCTCACACACACTACTGAAACACTCTCACACACACTACTGAAATTTTACCTCTCACACACACAACTGAAACGCTCTCACACACACACAACTGAAACGCTCTCACACAAAAATTCGCCCAGTCATGCAAAGAAGAAGTTTAATAATACTGTTTGCTTAAAAAAAGTTTAACCTATTTAAACAAAGTAAATTAAAATAAATGGTAAGCTTACGGTACGATAAAGTGTATTTAGCACTTTTCGTAGACAGGCAGTCACAAAGCGCTGTACACAAAGGTTAACATAAAGTAAACATTAAGTAATGAAATAGACAATATATACAATGCAAATTCAAAACAATTCAAAAGTGTTGATCACACAAAAAACTGCTTTTTAAAGGATTCCACAGAGTAAACCTCTCATGATCCCAGGTCATTTTTGACCCAGTGTTTTGTGTTTCCTTTTGGTATCATCTTGTGTTTTGTGTTAATTCTGATTTTGGTATTAGTTCTTAGGTTGGGTTCTTGTGTTTAGTGCTTTATTGTTTATCAGCCCTACCTGTGTCTTTCCTCAGTGCTCTGTTCGTGTCCCCAAGTTTGTGTTGTAAAAGAGTCTGTGTGTTTCCTGTTTTACTTTGAAGGTTTGTGTCTCGTTGTGTCTATTAGGTTCAGCTGTTCTCCCCTCTTGTGTGTCATTCCCTCATTACCCTCTGTATATTTATAGTGTGTGTTTGCCTGTGTTCTGCGTCGCTTCATCTTGGTGGCGCTGTCACTTGGTGTTTGCTCGCTCTGTGGTAGAGTATCACTTCCTGTTCCTGCTCAAAACACAGTGGTGTTTCTGAGTAGCTTATCTGCTTAGCAATTTAATTAAAAACTTTTAAATACATTCTGTTTTCATAGAATAATCTTCACGTGCTTCATCCAAAGCACACTTTCTGTGTACTCACTGCCTAATTTATAGCCAATGTATTCACTCACTGTCTCTGTACTGTTACTGTTACTGTACTTGCTAGCTTAGCTTAGCTCGTAGCGACTCGCTAGCATCATGGCTACTTCACCTGTTCCTGCTCATTGTGTCAGATGTTTAGCTACTCCTCGGCCTCCTTTAGCAGTAATGATACCTGTAACAAATGTAGCATATTTGCAGTGCTGGAGGCCAGGATTACTGAATTGGAGACTCGGCTTCACACCCTTCATTCACCCGTAGCTAGCCAGGCCCCTGTAGCTGGTGCAGCCGAAGATAGCGTAGGCCATGCTAGCTGTTCCCCGGCAGACCCCAAGCAGCTGGGGAAAGAGGGCGGCTGGGTGACGGTGAGCAGGAAGCATAGTCTTAAACAGAAGCCCCAGGTACACCACCAACTGGTTCATGTGTCTAACCGTTTTTCCCCACTCGGCGAAACACCCGCCGGGGGTCAAACTCTGGTAATTCAATCAATCAATCAATCAATCAAGGCTTTATTCGCCACACGCAGGTTGCCCTGCAGTGAAATGGGACCCCCCCGACCAAACACACACAACACAGACATCACATGGGGATACAGTCGGAATACAGCGTTACAGAAAAAAAACACTGAAATATACACTATAATGGGAAAGTACAAGAGGAAAAAAAGAGACCTCTGTATGGGCTCAAAATGTGGTCATAAATATTTTGTACTTGTAAATCAGTTTTGTACTTGTAAATCAGGATTTGTATGTGTAAAAAGAATTTGTGTGTGTGTAAAAAAAGATTTGTATGTGTAAAAAAGATTTGTGTGTGTGTGTAAAAAAGATTTGTATGTGTAAAAAGAATTTGTGTGTGCGTAAAAAAGATTTGTGTGTGGACTTAGCCAAAAACACCCCTGCAAGTTACAAGTACGAATTTTGACCCTATTTTTCTTCCTTTCATCTGATTGGTCAATGTCATGTCAATCACAAATGTAACAAACTAATCAGAGAACAAATGGGTTTGCCTGTCGGACTTTGAAGGGAATAAATGCCCTTTTACATGCCAACCCAGCGTTTTCCTTCATCACCACGAAGGAAAACAGTCTGTGGTCGTCTGAGTTTGGTGATTTTTGTGTCACAGGTCTACGTGTTTAATACAGGGACTTCCACAGCCTTTTCAACAGCACTGCGGACCGCAGGGGCGGGCAGTGTTTTGGAAATGACAGTCTTCATTACAAAGCTTTCTTCTTTATGAATTAGCATACATGTTTTTATTGAACATTTGAAGAACTAGCAAAAAAAACAGAAACTCTTGTAGAGCAGCGGTCCCCAACCCCCGGGCCTCGGACCGGTACCGGTCCGTGAGTTGTTTGGTACCGGGCGGCGAGAGTTGAGGCTCAGGTGTGAAATGTATAGTTTTCAGGGTTTTTATCGGTTTTCAGCGTTATTTTGTTATCGTTTTTATCGTTTACTCGGTTTTCCTTGGTCTTTTCACATGTGTTATGAATAAATTTTCTTTTTTTCGGTACCGGTACTAGTTTTATTTTGTTGTATTTATCCGCGACACCTTAAAGGCCGGTCCATGAAAATATTGTCGGGCATAAACTGGTCCGTGGCGCAAAAAAGGTTGGGGACCGCTGTTGTAGAGGACATAAAGTCAGAGATAGAAACGACAAGGAGCAGGTGCATCTAGTACAGGTAGAGCTGCTGCAAAAACCCACAGAGCCCAGCAGAACAGCGCAACAAATTCTGGATCCTTTGCTTTTAGTTAGCAGTTAGCATTAGCAGCACATCCTGCATCCGATGTGAAAGGACTTTCATGCTGCGCACTGTGACTCACAGCAATGGTCCAGGGTCAGCCATGACTTTGTGTTAAACTAATCCTAAAGTAATAACGGTATTTCTAACCACTGATATACCACAACTTTATCCTTTCAACAGCTGCTGAAAGTTAGAGGACCTAGCTGCTATCGGATATTTATATAGGGATCCTCCAGCTTCAAACTGTATTACCCTTCAAGGACCTGCAGTTCAAAAAAGTCCACACACAAATCTCGTTTACGCACACACAAATTCTTTTTACACATACAAATCTTTTTTACACACACACAAATCTTTTTTACACATACAAATCTTTTTTACACACACACAAATCTTTTTTACACACACACAAATTCTTTTTACACATACAAATCCTGATTTAGAAGTACAAAACTGATTTACAAGTACAAAATATTTATGACCACATTTTGAGCCCATACCTCTACTCATGCTGGGCACCTGGGAGGACAGCATAAGAACAGGAAACAAAAAAACTCCTCTGCACAAAAAAGCATATAAATGTCCACAGCACAACATTATGGAACACGTGACAAGCCACAGGGTTGGGTAGGGGGTGAGGAGTAATCCGAAGCAAACACAGCAGCCATCCTGCCCAGCGCTACCATTCCAGTGCGGGCTCAGACCCGACGTGTTCCCCAGGAGGGAACAAGCATCGAAGGCGTTTGGAAAGGGAGGGGGGCACGAGTGAGTGCATATCAGTGTATATGTATGTGTGCGTGTCCAGAGTTCAGCTGAGACAGTGTCCTTCGGCCTACCAGGCTAAGTAAACAGTCTTCCAGCCAACCCAGGTGGCCTTGCATGGAATGGGAAAGAACAGTCTAAACACAGTCATTATCAGGGTGTTACGCCCCTAGTCTAGGCGTGTAGGGACGCACATAAGGTTAGAAGAGAGAGAGACAAATCCCCGCCCTGGTTCCCAAGCCAAACATCCAAACCAGTTGTGAGTAAAAAAAAAGTGATTTTATTTAAGGACAAGAAGCATAGCTCCAGGGTGAGCCCAGGCCAAAATAATAAACAAAACCAACTAAGTCCCACCAAAAAAGACTAACTAAACCCTAGGAAAGAAAAAAGAACAAACAAAATGACAGAGCTATCCCTCGCTCCCTGACCAAGAAAACAGGAGAAAACGATTCCAAAAGAAAAGGCAGCTCACCCCTTCCGCTTCAGCCCACGAGTGCCTAAGCTCTCAGCTAATGCACTAGGAGCGGCTTTCACAATTCACACTCCCACAAATACACAAGATAAACACAGGCTGGGAAAACCAGGGTCAGGACTGCAACGGCTGTCAGGCTACTCCCTCGTTCCACACTCTCTCTCTCTCTCCCTGGAGCTGTCAGAGCGGCTTTTTGAATGTGGTCACCTGTTCCATGGTCCAATCAGCTGCTCACTACTCTTCATTAGGGGAGGGACCTGTAAAGAGTCTTAAACACAGTAAAGAGACACAGAACAAACAGCCCACACAGTGTTCTTATGGCCACAGCCGTAACACCCCCCTTCCCAAAATCAAAGACATCTCCTTTGTAGATGTTTTGGACAGTCATGTTTAAGGGAAAACACGGGATAGGGCATCCGCTAACACATTCTCTGTGCCCTTTTTATGACGGATTTCCAAATTGAAGTCCTGCACCAGGAGGGACCACCTCATCAGCCTTTGGTTCGAGTTCTGCATCCGCATTAGGAATACCAAGGGATTGTGGTCGGTATAAACAATCACAGGCGAGGGACTGCCACCGACATACACCTCGAAATGCTGCAATGCAAACAGCAGAGAGAGGGCCTCTTTCTCAATCGTGCTGTACCCTCGCTGATGGACATTGAATTTCTTTGAGAAATAGCCGATTGGGTGATCCACACCATGATGGTCTTCCTGCAGCAATACGGCACCTGCCCCGTTTGCACTGGCGTCCACTTCCAACTTAAAAGGGCGTGCAAAATCAGGGGCGGCCAGCACTGGCACACTGCACAGGAGAGTCTTAACAGCCCAGAACGCACTCTGACACGCAGAGGTCCACACAAAAGGTCTCAACACACTAGTGAGGCTAGTGAGAGGTGCGACCACGTCCGCGAAGTTTTGACAGAAACTCCGGTAGTAGCCCACCATGCCGAGGAAACGGCGAAGCTCACGCCTAGTCTGAGGGGCAGGAAAGTCCAGTATGGCCTGGACTTTGGCTGAGATAGGGCGCACTTGCCCCTGACCCACCTGCTTTCCTAAGTACGTCACCATGGCTTTACCAAAATCACACTTGGCGAGGTTGAGGGTGAGGGATGCCCTTTCCAAGCGATGGAACACATCAGTGAGTGTCTCCATATGCTCTGACCAGGTGTCTGAATAGACGACAATGTCATCCAAATACACTTCACACTTGCAGACGCCGCCCATCACGATATTCATGAGCCGTTGAAATGTGGCGGGAGCGTTGCGCAACCCGAAAGGCATGACAGTGTACTGGAGAAAATGGTCAGGAGTAACAAAAGCAGAGATTTCGGCCGCACGTGATGTTAGGGGAACTTGCCAATAGCCCTTTAACAAGTCCAGCTTGGTAACGAAGGTCGCAGAACCGACCCTATCGACACAATCCCCCATTCTGGGAAGAGGATAGGAGTCAGGCTTGGTCACACTGTTCACCTTCCGAAAATCTGTACAAAACCGTGGGGTCTTATCCGCTTTAGGCACTAGGAGACACGGGGAACTCCACGCACTAGAGCTAGGGACAGCAAGACAATTCTCCAACAGATAAGAGACTTCTGTCTGGAAAAGAGCACGCTTAGTGGGATTCACCCGGTAGGCATGCTGTTTGATTGGAGGATGGTCCCCCACATTGATATCATGCTCCAACACGGTGGTACAGGATGGAGTGTCCGAGAAAAGATTAGGATGATTTTCAATCAACCGACACACGTCATTTCGGACATCATCGTCTACCCCAGTTAAATGTGACCTTAAATCACGTAGGATTTCAGAATTCCTAAGTCGTGCGCAGCCCACAGCACAACCGAAAACCAAATCGTCACCTACTGGGTCATACCGAGTTTCGGAAACCGGCACCCCCACAGTCGCAACTGTTGACACACCACCAGCAAAGTAGGGCTTCATCATATTAATATGACACACACGGCACTTTTTCCTTCGCTCTGGGGTGTCGATGACATAATCCGTGTCACTCAATTTCGCCTGCACTGTATACGGACCACTGAACTTGGCCTGGAGGGAAGATCCAGGGACCGGTAAAAGTGTTAAAACTTTATCACCAACCTCAAATTTTCGCTGCACAGCCTTCACATCAAACTTCCTCTTCATCCTACCTTGTGTTGCACTGAGAGCATCACGTGCAATTGCGCACGCTTTATGCAAACGCTCTCTGAAAGAGCTCACATAGTCTAACACATTTTCCTTAGGAGCAACAGTGTCGGACAGGAAGTTCTCCTTAAGCAATCGCAAGGGGCCACGCACTGTGTGACCGAACACCAGCTCAGCAGGGCTAAATCCTAACGACTCCTGCACACTTTCTCTCACTGCTAAAAGAAGCAGCGGCAACCCCTCATCCCACTCCTTTTGAGCATCATCGATTTCAATGTCTGATGAAACCGCTCGAGCGCACCTTGCGACTCCGGATGATAGGCACTAGATTTCCGATGTTTAATGCCAAGTGACTGCAAAACCTGAGCAAAAATCCTAGACATGAAATTAGAGCCTTGGTCAGTTTGAACAGCTTTTGGTAAACCAAATATAGAGAAAAAGTTCACCAATGCCTTAACAACTGGTTTAACCTTAAGGGTGCGCAACGGAATTGCCTCGGGAAAACGGGTAGCAACACACATCAGAGTCAAGAGGTACTGGTGACCCGATTTTGTTTTAGGGAGCGGACCAACGCAGTCGATGAGGATGTGTTCAAATGGTTCCCCTAAAACTGGAATAGGGTGTAATGGAGCGGGTGGAATGACTTGGTTAGGCTTACCACTAATCTGACAGGTGTGACAAGAACGACAATACTTAGCAACGTCATTCTTCAATCCTGGCCAAAAGAAATGACGCAGAATGCGGTGATAGGTTTTCCTAATACCTAAATGTCCAGAAAAACTGTCATGGGCAAGACTAAGAACTTTGGGTCGGTACTGTTGAGGCACCAGAACCTGTTTAAACACATTCCAACCCAAATCACCAGCTGTAGGCGGATACCAAGTACGCATCAACACGTCATCCTCGACACTATAAACACGAGGGTACTGGTCGCTAGAGTTGGCAGCGGAAAAACAACTCACAAGAGTCGGGTCACTCTGCTGTGCCGAAACCAACTCCTTTTTGTTGATTTCCAAAGACAGTTGAGGTGTCACTGATGGGCTAACAGGCAGCATCGCCTCAGAGTCGCCCGTCAGTGGAACACGGGTTTCAGATTCAGACTCCGGCCCACCACCAGCACAGAGAAAAGAATCAGATAAATCCACGTCACCGTACTTGCGCCTATGCGCACGAGTTACCGCGCAAGCAGGAAAAACAGAGGAGGAACGCTCCTCAGCGACAGGGTTAGATAATGAAATATCAGGCACCGGTATCTCAACCACTCTCGGGGTAGAAAACACTTTTCCGTTAGCCAAATCATTCCCCAGAATCATCGCAACTCCGGGCACTGGCAACTGGTCGCGCACGCCAACCGGTACCGAACCCGAAACAAGCGGTGATTGAAGAAACACATTGTGCAGTGGCACACGCAGTACATCCATTTTTACACCCCAGACAAGAGCATCCGAACCACAAAAAGAGTCATCAGAAAAAGGTAGAATACCCTTCAAAATAAGAGTCTGCGCGGCCCCAGTGTCACGCAGAATCATGATCGGCACCCGATCCTCCTCTTTTTCATTCAACGAAACAAACCCCTCTGACACAAAAGGGCGGTAGCTCTCATCAAAGCCTTCACTTCCCACTCCATTGCTAGGTGAAGTGGAAGCTGACATAGAACGAACGAAACCCACACTTTTCGGCTTCCTCACCGTGTTGGCCTGCTCCCTGCGCTGTAGTGATGGGCAAGCAGCAACGAGGTGCCCGATTTCATGACAATAAAAACATTTGCGATCTGACATAGGAATAGCAGCAGAACGTGTCTGGCGCTTAGGGGAAACCCTATAACTTCTGACAGGACGAGGTGAGGAAGTGTACTCACGGCGCTCTGTCGAAAGTGCAGCACGATGAGTTAACACAAACTCGTCGGCAAGGACCGCGGCTTTAGACAGTAACCCCACCTTCTGCTCATTAAGATACACGACAATGTTTTCAGGGAGACATGTCTTGAACTCCTCCAGCAGGATCAACTCCTTTAGCTGAGTAAAGTCCTCCGCGTGACTAGCAGCCAACCACTTGTCAAATAAGACAGTTTTCTCACGTGCAAATTCCACAAACGTTTGACTATCAAACTTGCGACAGGCACGGAACTTCTGTCGATACACCTCAGGGACAAGTTCATAAGCCCGCAAAATAGTGGATTTGACAACCTCATAATCCAAGCTGTCCGCAATAGAAAGACTCGCACAGACCTCCTGCGCTCTTCCTATTAATTTGCATTGCAGCAACAGACTCCAGACGTCCTTTGGCCATTTTAAAGTGGTTGCGATGCGCTCAAAAGCAGTGAAATATGAGTCAACCTCTCCTTCCCTAAAAGGAGGTACCAAAACAATCTGTTTGCTAGCGTTAAACTGGTCTATGGTGGGAGTGTCGGGGAGTGTACTTACAGGAACGGGAGCAGCGTCACTTGCTCGAGAACGATCAAGCTCCATAGCTCGAACGCGGAGATGCATGAGCTCGACTTCCTTAGCCTTAGCCGCCAACTCCACCTCCTTCAAGCGAAGGGCAAGCCTGAGATCCTCCGTCATCAAACCCGCCCCAACCTGGCCAGCCGGGTCAAATACAGGAGACTGAATGGCGACAGGAGCTTCCGCCCCCGACGGCAACCGCCCCTTGGAAGGCTTCGGGACGGCCCCAGCAGCTTCCGCCCCCACTGCCGTCTCCAAACTCCCAGACCCACTCGGCGAGGTTTTCTGCCCCCCAAACACTCCCCTGTCCACCAGTCTCTCCACCAAACATTGTTTAATTTCCGCCTTCTTAGCATTCAACGGAACATCCACCCTGAATAAGTCAGCCACTACCAACAAATCTGCTTTTGTGCACCGCTCCAACTTTTCAATGGAGGGACGTTGCGCAAAATCATCCATGTCAAACGACATCACGAGCAAAGCGAAAAAGGAAAACACAACTCCGCAGACACCCAACCGCATCCGCGCACTCCAGAGCCGCAAAACTCGCGCACGACGTTTCCCCCCCACCACAAACGCAAAAAGGAAACGAACCAATCACACAAACGAAAAGGGACGAGCCCCCATTTATGTTACGCCCCTATTTTCTGAAACAACACACCGTTTACGATTCCGTGTGTTTCAGAAACATCTAAGTAGAACGGTTCGTCATAATTGGGTGTGGCCAGATCTGTGGCTCTTGACAAGTCTTGTTTTAGTGAAATGAACGCCGTCTCTGTTGCGGACGTTCAAGGCAGTTCACCCTTAAGGTTTTGAACGCCCACTTTCTTTATCAGATCTCTTAAAGGGGCAGTTTCGCCAGCGTAATTTGGCATGAACTGTCTGCTGTTACCCGTCAACCCAAGAAAAGAAAGGAGTTCTTTCACTGTTCTTGGTTTTGGGTGTGTCAGAATTTGGTCTCTGTGTGTGTTCATTAATCCCACTGATTTGTGTGCGATTACACGGCCCAGAAATGTTACTTCTGGTCGGACCAGCTGCAGTTTTTCTTTACTTACTTTGAAGCCACATTCTGCCAGTCTGTTCAGCACTACAAGCAAGGCTGCCGTACAGGCCGCTGCCAATGGGGCTGCAATGAGCAGGTCATTAACATACTGTATACCTGGGACGGTCTGCTTGCCTCCACCCCGGGGGGAAGGGTAACATCTCTTGGGTCTGGGTTCTGTTTCCCCCTCTGGGGGCGAGGGTACCTGGACCCGGGGTATAGAGTATGTTTGGGGAGTGTGATTGTGTGTACATGTCCATTTATGTCAATCCTTACGTTGGGTGAGTGCTGAGTGTTTGTATATGTGTGCATGAGGGTGGGAATGCATGTTTGTGTCTGTGTGTGCCTGTTTGTCTGTGTCTATATGTCAGGTCGGGTCTTAGACTCCACCTCTCTGGGAACTCCCAGGCCCTCCAAGGCCTATCTCCCCTCACCACACTCCCTGCCGGTGACTGATGCCCTCAGGGGTCGGTGCATTGGTGGTTCTTGGTGTCCGGGGCTGGGCGCTCAGGACACCAAGCTCACTCCCGGTGGCTACCTGGCGGGGCCTGGCGCCTGTTGCTCGGTCAGGCCTCCTCCGGGGTGCGGGGGGCCCTCGGGCCTCCGGCCTCTGGGCCTGCGGCTCGGTTCACTCTGGCACAGCTGGCTGCCGGCAGAGCCGGCGGGCACGCCGGTGCAGCCCCCTCTAGCTTCTGCTCGGTGGCTACTGGGTGATGCCTCGTCTGGGAATCCTCATCCCTTCCCATGAGGGTGGCACAGATGCCCCTCCGGTGGTCCTCCTTGGGCTCTCGCACTCTGGGGCCTCTGGATGTCTGGGGCCTGGATCTCCTCCATGCCTGCTTCATGCCCTGGGGGACGGGGCTATGGCTCTCTACATCCTCTTGCAGACCATTACATGTGGAAACCATTTGAATACAAGCACGCTGATCCACACAGGTGTGCACACGGGTGTTCACTGTTCGTAGACTTAAATTACACCTTTCTTGGCTGCTACTTCAAAGCACATTGTGTGCTGTCTGTCCTGCGTGCTGCACAACAACATTGAATATTTAGTATTTACTGCTGTTTACACTTAGCTAGATTAATGCGATGGTGTTGTGTTTAGTATGTTGCTTTGGTTTTTTTTGCTTGTTTTCTATTCTTTTTCTCTCAACAGGTGATCCAGGAGATTTTTTTTCTCCCCCCCTTTCTCACTGTCCCTCTCCCCTTCTGTTTTTCTTTTCCTTCCTCTTTCTTTCTCCCTTTCCTATCCCTCACTCATGTCTGTCCCGTCTGTAACAACTGAAAATAAAATAAAATAAATAATAAAAACAAAGGTCGATCAAATGGACCAATACGGCAATGCCACGATGATCCATTTGGCAAAATAAATCCATTGGGTATCCTTGTTGGTCTTCAGACAACAATTCTGATGGCTAAAGAACCAAATGGGACAGGCAAAAAAACAAAAAAAAAAACATACTGTATCAGTGTACACCCTTCAGGCAACTGACAGGGTGCCAGGGCCTCTTTCAGCACCTGATTGAAAATGCCTGGGGACAGTGCAAAGCCTTGTGGCAGATGTGTGTATCTAAATCGTCGGGGCTTTTATGTGAATGAAAAAATGTCCCTGAGTGACTCGTGTAGGGGGAGACAAAAAAATGTGTTTGCTAGATCGATGCATGTGAACCACTTTTGGTCCCATGTAATGGCAGTTAGAGCTGTCTAAGGGTTTGGTACCGGTACAGTGTCAGTACGTAGTATGGTATTGATGGCTCTTAAGTTATGTGCCATTCGGTACTTCCCTGTTCTATGCTTTTCCACCGGCAAAATTGGTGTGTTCCAAAATGATTGTGAGGGCTCAAGCACTCCTACTTTCTGTAGCCCTTCAATTGTTTCTGCAATTCCTTCTTATGCTTCAGGTTTGTGTCTGTACTGTGGTCTGTTAATTGGTGTCTGCGACTTGAGCTGGAACAGCACAGATGAACATGTGCCTAGACCCACGTCCGTGGGTCTTGAGGACCACAAAGTGTCAGGCAGCTTTGAGAGTTCAGCGACTGCATCAGGATGATCAGTTCTTTCTCTGCCATGTGTTCTGGAAATTTCTTGGTGTTCTAGTATCACTGCATCGTTTGTCAGACAAGTGATACGATAGGTTTTGCATCTCGGTGCGTACCAGACATTTGGAATTTGTGTGGATTGCACCCAAGCATCATCCAGCGCCCGCTTCACCATCGATCCCAGTTCCTTCGCCTGATGACCGTCATGGACCGCCAATGTGATGTGTGGGGCCGAATCTGATCCCATATTGAACCTAGGCAGCTTTTCGTCGGTTAATTTGTCCGCCGCGGCCACCCCTTCTGGCCCTATGTATATGTTATGTGAGTGCACGTTCCAAGTCTGACCCTCAAGTTCAGGCTCGAACTGTTCCCGATATGTATCATCGTCTTCTCTATCATAAAAGAGAGTGACGTGGTAGGGATTGCGTGGCGGAGAGTATACCGCGAGACTCATGATCCAGGGTCTCCAAAGTTGGTATTGTCTCAGAATGCCTTTTTCTACCAGCCGTCCCCAGTAAATGTCGGCTGTAGATTGTTCAGAGTCTTGCACCAGGTATTGAGTCTTTGAGTGTGTTCCCAGGCACGGGAGTTGTGTTGCTCCTGGCAGAGTCACAGTTCTCTGACTGCATCGGCTAGTTGATCCTCCACTCTGTCATATGGTACTGTTATGGCCCTGGCCATAATCTGTTTTGGTGGCTGTTTCTTTGTCTGTGTCTTTAAGTCTTTGCAGGTCCCTGAGTGGATGAGCTGACGGCTGCTGATCGGTCCCCTGGTCATGTGGTCTCATTCAAAATCCCTCACCAGCAGTTGTCCCAGGGCAGCCACTGACAGCAGCAGCAGACCTGACCCTGGCCTCCAAAACCTGTGACATTTGTGCCTGTGACTTTTGCGACTTTCTGAGTGCTGTATATAGTGTGTACATTAGTTTTCATTGTAAATAGCACATGGTAAATAGCACTGGAACAGAAGGGGTGAGCTGCCTTACTGTTTTCCCTTGCACTGTTTTCTCCTGTTTATCTCAGTTAGGGAGTTAGGTGTAGCGCTTGTCTTTTGTTTGATTTTTGATTTCACATAGGGCTTTAAATAGCACCTCCTCCTGACTTAGCTTGTTTTGTTTGTTATTTTGGCCTTTGTTCACCCCGGAGCTTCATTTTGCGGAGTAGAAAAATAAACCACCGTTCACTAAGAAATTGGTTTTCCCTCTGTGTATGGTTTTGGGGACCCGGGCGGGGTAATCTTTTCAAACTTATGTTGCGTTCCTGTACCCCTAGACTGGGGCGTAACAGGTACATTGAGGTTTTGGCGATTTCTTGCACGTCTGCTAAGCCTCCGCCTAGCATGCATCTGCCGCCGATGGCTCGGAAATCGCTGATCGCTAACTCTTCTCCTCTGGTCAGTGTCCTCAATTTCCTTAGCCAAGTTGCTCCTCCCTCAGTTATGGGTGGGAGCTGTTTCACCAGCGCCTCCAAATCTCTTACCTTATAGGCGCGATAGACAGGTTCCTGTTTTCGACCCATCATTAGAGGCATTTCTAAGTGTTGGTCATCCGGTTTGCTTTGGAAGCGTACTTCTCTCTCTGTGGTGGTCTCCGTGGTGCATTCTCTAGTGCCTTTAAATATTGATTGGCGTCTTCCTCGCCCGCCTTGTTTCCCAGTGTCCCTGGTCTTCCATCGTTGTTTCTTCCTGCCACCTTCACACATCACCACACGTGTGCGCAAATTCTTTTTGGTCAGTTCAAATTCTGGTTGTTTACTAGCCGTTTCAGCACTGTCTGACTGTTCTTCCTCTGATATTTCCTCCTCTGGTGTTTCCTATTCTGATTCATCGTCCTTCGGTTCTGGCTCTCATGCCTTCCGTTCTACTACTTTCAGTCTTCTCATGAAGTTTACCAGAGTTTCTATCTCGTCGTGCATTTCCCCGTGCACTCATCCTTCCCATTGTTCCTTCTTGTCCCCGACTACCTTGGATTCCTTCGGAGTCGGTAAGTTTTTGATCTGTTGCGTCCTGACTTCTTCGCTTGGTGACGTCATATCCCCTGTCAAATAGGTCTCGTTCATTTCCTGTTGTTGCTCCTTATGACTGACACCTGTGTCTTGCTCATCCTGTTCTTCCGTTTCCTCCTCGTTCAAGTTGTCTTCTAGACCTGAGAACGCAAGGGTTTGGGTCGGTGAGATTAGGCCTCCAGTTGTGTTTGGAGGTCCTGGTGTCCCTGACCCGACCCCCAACGGTGACGCCCCTGCTCCCTGAGCTGGTTGACTTGAGGTCGGGTGCTGATGTCAATCACTTCTACAATTCCCCCAACTACTTGACTGGTTTGTCCAGCTGGTCCTCTCATTTCCCCTCCAGTTAAGGACAACATGGGGAGTGCATATTGGGGAGGGGCATACTGGGGTGGTGGGGCGCTTGGCACCTGTGTCACCCAGGGAAACATTTGCGGTGGCGCGCATATTCTGGCTGTGTCTCCGCCCATCACATGTGGGGTGAAGACTGAAGTAAGAGGTGCTGGCAGCTGTGCACGGGCAAGCTCCAGTTCCTCTCTCTTTGTGGACAGACTCTGTATCTGTCCCTCTAGTTTCTTATTTTCCTGTTGCAGATTTTGCAAAGACTTTAGTAGGTTCTTTTCATCTTCTTTCACTTCCAGGTTGTCTTCCTGTGGCTTGGGAGGTTCAGTTTGCTTCACTTCCTCTTTCATCCAACCGGATATTCCTTGGCATATGATCACCCATTTGCAACACTTACCGTGATTCTCTTTCAAAGTTTTCATCTCTGCTTTGGTTTTTCTGTTCACTGACTGGCCCAGTGTGTCTTCCTGTAGCTGCTTCCTTTCACAGTTTTCCCCTTCATTTTTGAAAACCATGAACAAAGGCTCTCTGTCTTCCATAGTTTTTTACTGGGCTTCACACAGTTTTTCCACACAATCTTTCATTGTGCGAAACAGTTTCTCTCCTGTCTTCAGTGTTCCTGGACAGGCCATGTGTATGGCCTTTTTTAGCTGGTCCACTTGGTCCTGTAGGGGCTTATATGCCTTCTGTCCACTGGGTGGTGCACTTGAGCTGTCCGCCATCTTGTTTTCCTGAAACTTCACAAAATGTCTGCTGTGTGTCTCCACCTGTCAAGTTCCTCGAGGAGACTTACCTTTTTCACTTTCAGAAGCAGTGCAGCTGCTCCAAGAGTCACTTCCTCTTTTTCACCAACTTGGTGAAACAGCACAATAATCAACCCAGTAACTTTAATGCTGCATTCCCTTGTGAATGGACAAAACCACCGGCCACAATTATCACTAGAAACATGCACCAACTCTGAAAATAACTCACACACCAGTGCTTAACTCAGGCACCCCCAGTGCATGAATGAGAAACGAAAACAAGCTCAGTCAACCCAAAAGGACTGAGCACCTCTGCAGCTCAGTTACTTAAACAATAAACAAAGATCTCAAAACCAATGTCCTCTTTCTCAGACTCAAAATCACTCAATATACTTTCACCCACTGTTTCAGTGAGATAGAAGGCATCACAGAAATACGCCTACGCACCAAGCGATAAACGGTTCAACGTGTCCTGGCATTTTACTTATTTGTGAAATAAGTAAAATGCCAATGCAAATATTAAGTATTTCACCGTACAGGTAAATTTCTAAATGGCTCACTTCACCTTTGGGGGTTAAATCAGCGCTCAATGTGAAATAATTAAACATGTCAATGTACTCGAAAAAGAGGAACAAAGCCGCGCCCTATTATTTGCCTGTGAGATCCCAGTTTCTTATCAGTAATAAAGGGAGATTCTGAAATTAATTACCAATAAACAAAAATGTGTACTTGAATATCCACTATTTCAAACTCCCAATCAAAATCAGGCACCTCAGCAATGTAGGTCATCTTAGAAATCAATAAGAAACAATTGAACATAATGTTTTCTACAAAAAGGGGAAGTAGGTCTCAAATTTTAAGTGCGTATGAGGCCTTCACGAAAGTCGCAGAGAAAAAGGGAAGTGACCGCACCCAATGGTACTCCTAGAATTTTAATGAAAATATCACACTTTAATCTATTCAGTTTTCTACATGTACAAAACTGGCCACTTAACAACACTCAAAAAGCCAACCTCTTAAAAACACTCTATGT
The DNA here is from genome assembly GCF_057381915.1 of Diplotaxodon limnothrissa. Taxonomy (NCBI): domain Eukaryota; kingdom Metazoa; phylum Chordata; class Actinopteri; order Cichliformes; family Cichlidae; genus Diplotaxodon; species Diplotaxodon limnothrissa. The sequence continues at coordinate 42,382 of NC_140600.1, read as the reverse complement.
ATTTTGTCAACAACCTTTTACTTTGGTAAGTATTTCACTCAGAAGGATTAGCTAGGCCTTGGAAGATAATTAGACAATTAGTCAGGAACTGGCCAAACTGTTCTTCACTTATGTCTACAGATATGAAATAATCATAATGTGAGTCCACTGTTTCACAATAGAGGAAAAGGTCTGCATAAATTCCCTCAGGCACAGATGTGAATTCAATCTTCAAGGACGCATTAATAAGGGCACCCTCCCACTCGAAAACTGGGATATTAGGCTCGCCCATTAAATACTTATATTGTTCCAAACTCAAAAAGTACTTAAATCTTCAAATATAGTGTCTCAATGTCCTTTTAAAATTGAGAATCTTAATCCTGTCTCATTCACTGCTGAAGTTCTAGTTCAATGAACACATGTGTAGCAGTTTAAAATTAAAAAGAGGAAGTAACTCACACCCAAGAACTGTGTGTGTGTGTGTTAATGTGTGTGTGCCTTCAAACGAAGAAAAAGTGAACATATATGGTGAGTTTTCCTCAATTTACACAAAATATGAGATTAAATATCCTTTTCTAATTCCTGTTCTTCTTTAAACACGATGAATGACACCCATGTCATAAACTTTGGACTTATAACTCTGATATAAGTCAACACAATGCACCAAGTATGGAGAACATGCAACTTCAGTATTTAAAATTCTCCGGACCCAGCAACATTCAGCACACGTATATTATTGCAGTCAGTGATGATTTTAAAAATAGTTTCTGTGTGAGTGCAATAAACCTTGACTTATGCAGCAGACCACGGCGGGTCAAACACAGACTCATATCAAGAAAAACACAGCCAGCATTGACTCTTCAAATGGACCACAGCGGATCCTATTCAACACTTACATTTATATAAAACTCTTCAATATTGATTTTCCTTCAAAATCAATTTCTCAAGAAATACTCAGACCAGCACTGAGTCAATTTCCTGAAAAGTCACGTCGCTTCAGTAAATCTTGCCCCACCCAAGATTTAATCCTCAGACCTTTACGCCCGAGATTAACTTCTTTACTGAACAAATAACTGTATCAAAATGATCCTTTGATCATAACCTATTTTTAAACCAAAGTCCCAAGTCATTGGCAGATGGTCAATCTGGAGTGACCGCAACCGGCGGACCTTACTGGACGTCTCTAGTAAGGAGAACTTCTCCAAGTCTGAACTTGACAGTTATTTAAACCTTAAAATTACCATTAACCTATGATCCTGTGTTTCCTATACACAGCATTGCCTTTTATCCTTTACCATGAAACACCTTTTATTTTAACTCAATATTGTCCTTTTCAAAATCCTATGAATGTCCAAAAATCACTCAAAACAGACATTCACCAGTAATTTAGCTGAGTAAATTTAGACAATAAATAACAATCAGCACACTTTGATTTAACAGGTATGTGCCTTACCTTTTATCATGGCCCTGAACACTCACCTGAATCACTGGTTCACGTCCGCCCGTCTGACCACCTCTGGCCTCAGATTTTCTCCGTAAGAACCTTCAGAACCGGTCAATGGCCTCAACATCCGGGTCACGGCACCAAAACTGTCCCGATCCGTGATGTTGAGGCCAGAGGCCCAGAAGGATGCAATCAAACAGAAGAGTTTATTGAACACACGCATTCTAGGGTACTTAGACCTGGGGTATAGAGTACGCTTGGGGAGTGTGATTGTGTGTACAATGTCTATTTATATCTGTCTCCACGTTGGGTGAGTGCTGAGTGATTGCATATGAGAGCATGAGGGTGGGAATGGATGTTTGTATCTGTGTGTGCCTGTTTGTCTGTGTCTATATGTCAGGTCGGGTATCAGACGCCACCTCTCTAGGGACATCTCAGGTCCTCCAAGGTATGGAGGCCTATCTCCCCCCACCACTTCCCCTGCCAGTAGCAGATGCCCTCAGCCATCGATGCATTGATGGTTCTTTGTGTCCAGGGATGGGCATCCAGGTATGCACCGGCTCACTCCTGGTGGCTGCTTGTTGGGGCCCGGAGCCTGGGGCTCGCTAGGGCCCCTTCGGGGCTCTGGGGCTTGGTACCTCTGGCACAGCTGGCTGCCGGCCGAGCTCATGGGCACGTCAAACTCCCCCCCCCCCCCCCCGACTTCTGCTCCACGGCTGCTGAGTGACCTTTCATCTGGGGCTCTCCTCAGCTCTTTCCGGGATAGTAGCACGGTTGCCCCTCCGTTCGTCTTCCTTGGTCTCTTGTGTTCTAAGGGCCTCTGGATGTCTGGAGCCTTGATCTCCTCCATACCTGCTTCATGCCCTGGAGGTTGGGGCTGTGGCTCCCTGCACCCTCTAGCACATCACTACATGAAGGAACCTGTTAAATACAAGCGCGCTCATGCTCACAGGTGTACACAAGGGTGCTCACACACACAAACTACACCCTTTTTGGCTCCTACCGCAAAGCACACTGTGCGCTGTCGATCTTACATGCTGCACAATAATATTTAATATTTAGTATTCACTGTTATATTCACAAAGATCATCGCGATGATGTTGTTTATTATATTGCTCTCTTTTTGTGCTTGTTTTCTCTTTTTTCTTTCTCAACAGGTGATCCAGGTGACTGATATATTCATTTTTTTTGTCTGTTTGTTTTGTTTGTTTTTGTCCTTTATCACTGTTACTCTTCCCCGCTGTTTTTCTTTTCCTCTCTCTTTCTCCCTTTTCTTTTCCCCAGTTAAGTCTGTCCCGTATTTAGCAAGAGAAAATAAAATGAAATAAAATAAACAATAAAAGCAAAGGTGAATCAAATAGACCAATATGGCAAGGCTGGGGTGGTCCATTTAGTAAAGGAAATCCATTGGGCATCTTTCTTTGCCTTTAGACAATAATTCTGATGGCAAAAGAGCCAAACGGGACAGGCAAAAAAAAAAAAAAAAAAAAAAAAAGGAGCAGATGGGACACTTTTTCTTAACTTTTAAGTGTGTGTGCTGGGTACCTTATTTAATGGTTAGTGTACAATGAATGTTACTGATTATGTGGTAGCATTTTTTATTTTAATTCGGTGTAAATAAAGTTGTGTGAAAAGTCAAAAGTCTCTGTCTCTCTCTCTCTCTGTAGCTGTGGCTTAGGCGATAGAGCTCATCATCTACCATTCAGGTGTGTTTTGATCCACGTCTGCACTTTGACTAAAGTGATGTCATGGGGTAGTAAATGTGCTACAGTATGAATGCTCAAAGCAGACAAAAAGTAAAAGTGAAATGTAGTGTGTTCATTTCAGCATTTTTTAACCTCCTAAGACCCGAACTCTTCCACGACATGCATTTTTAATTTCTCTTTGATATTTGGACACATTGGGACCTGATGAATGTAAAAACAAAGAATTACCAGGGTTTTTTTTAACCTTATTTTTGTTTCTAAGAAAAATGAGAGCCACATATGAGGATATTCGTTTAAAATTTTGATAGAACAGTGGCAGTATAATGTCCTTGTAAGTGGATATCATGCCCCTGTAGAACAAAATTGAGTATTTTAGTCTAAATAACCCAAAATGTGATGTCCACATATGTGGACGCCAGGTCCTAGGAGGTTAAATCATATACAAATAAAATGGTAAAAATAACATTAGTGTGTGCAGTTTTATGATGCTCCAATCAGCAGCAGGAGACTGACTCGTTATCAGGGCGGTTCTCTCAGTGACTCTTGTGGTTTTGGGAGGTGGTTGTTCATCTGTTTGTAAACCTGATAAACTGGATATTACCATCCGATATCCAGTTTATACACTTTTCCTAGTTTAAAAAATGGGGCAAGAGGGGGTAACAACCCTTAAATCAAACATTTAGAAGTTGAGAAAGAAACTTCCAGCTTGACCTCCAGTAACACTGTGAGGAACCTTGGAGTCAGTTTTGACCAAGACATGTCCTTCAATGCACATATCAAACAAAAATGTAGGACGATGAAGGGGGGCGCTGGCTCTTTGGAGTCAGTTGAGACAGAGGGCAGAGATGCTGCTGCCCGGTTCCCTGTGAAAAGCCTGTGAAAACTGATCGATTGCTGTTCTGTCTTGCTTTCTTCACGGGAATAAGTCTAAACTAGTGGGCCTGCTGAAGCGCAGACCCAATACATGGGTCGTGATTTGAACATGCAGGTTAAATGCTTAACACAATGAATCCGCTATAAAATTGCTTCATTGTGACTATGCATTGTATATTAAGAGTATATATGATTATACGATGCTCATTGCGGGCACCCACTTCTGGCCCACACACCTGCACTCATCACCATACCGGTCACCGATTCCAGCTGATTGCCACACTATTTCAGATGGCGGATCTACCCTAGTTTCCACTGGATCGTTGAGCTATCAGTGTCAGTTAACCCGTGAACCTGCAAATCGGAATCTGTGAGTTTTATGAATATTTCTCTGATTGGACCTTTTATGTGTGTGTAGATTTTCCCTGGACGTGATGGGCAAATGAACTGAATCATTTCTTCAACAGATTTGATTCAGCCATGAGGCAGTCTGCAACATCGGCTGCAGACTCACCCACCCCCACTGCTGCTGTTCCACCTCAGACACTTCACACCTCCTCTATTCACCCTGCTCACTCCCCCCCACCCCCAACTACAGCATCCAATACACAATCAACACAAGGCTCCAGCCTGTCTCTCTCAACCACCCAGGTTAGGAGGGAACTGAGGAGGATTAATAGCAAGAAGGCAGCGGGTCCAGATGGCATCAGCTCGAGGGTCGTCAGGTCCTGCGCGGACCAACTGTGTGGGGTGATGGAGCACCTCTTCAACCTGAGCCTGAGGTTGGGAAGAGTCCCACAGCTCTGGAAAACCTCCTGTGTTGTACCAGTGCCAAAGACTTCACGCCCCAAGGACCTCAACAGCTACAGGCCGGTGGCTCTGACATCCCACCTGATGAAGACCCTGGAGCGGTTGGTCCTGGCTCAGCTTCGGCGCCTAATAAGCTCATCACTGGACCCACTTCAGTTTGCCTACCAGCCTGGCATTGGAGCGGATGATGCCGTCATTCACCTCCTACATCGTTCCCTCGCTCACCTGGAGACCGCTGGAAGCACTGTGAGAATTATGTTCTTTGATTTCTCCAGTGCCTTCAACACCATTCTTCCCTCAGTTCTAAAGGACAAGCTGGTGAACTCTGGAGTGGACCATCACCTCACTACCTGGATTTTGGACTACCTCACCGACCGACCACAGTATGTGAGGACTCAGGGCTGTGTGTCGGACAGGGTCGTCTGCAGTACGGGGGCCCCACAGGGAACGGTTCTGGCTCCGTTCCTCTTCACCATCTACACTGCAGACTTCTCCCACAATTCCACCCAGTGCTTCCTGCAGAAGTTCTCTGATGACTCTGTACTCCTTGTCGTCCCCATCAGTGATGAGGCCGACTATTGCAGAGGTCTGACCCAAGACTTTGTTGACTGGTGCCAGCTGAACTACCTCCAGATCAACGCCAGTAAAACCAAGGAACTGGTGGTAGACTTCCGCAGGCACAAGCATTCTCCACTGCAACCACTGAACATCCAAGGTATGGACATTGAGGCTGTGGACAGCTACAGGTACCTTGGTGTTCATCTGAACAATAGACTGGACTGGACTCATAACTCAGACGCCCTCTACAGGAAAGGGCAGAGCAGGCTGTACCTGCTGCAGAGACTCAGGTCGTTTGGAGTGGAGGGCCCACTCCTGAAGACCTTCTATGACTCTGTTGTGGCTTCTGCTATCTTTTATGGTGTGGTCTGCTGGGGCGGCAGCATCTCTGCTGGGGACAGGAAGAGACTGAACAGGGTGATCCGAAGGGCCAGCTCTGTTCTAGGATGCCCTCTGGACCCAGTGGAGGTGGTGAGTGACAGGAGAATGGTGGCTAAGCTGTCATCACTGTTGGACAACATCTCCCACCCCATGCAGCAGACTGTGACAGCACTGAGCAGCTCCTTCAGTGGGAGACTGCGGCACCCACGGTGTGGGACGGAGAGATTTCGCAGGTCTTTCCTCCCCACTGCTGTCAGACTCCATAATAAAGACTTTAACTGATCAAACACACACATCCATACATATGCAATAATACTAAGTGCAATAATCCTTTCTGTCATCGTTGTATTTTTACTCAGTTGTATATAGCATTTGTATTTGTATTCTATTTTTATCTTATTGAATATTTATTTTATTTTATTCTACTGTATATAGTATTTTATTTTATTCTATTCTGTACAGCTGTGTACTGTATTTATTCTTATTGTATCCTAATTTTTGCCTCATAACTTTTGCACTGTCCACTTCCTGCTGTGACAAAACAAATTTCCCACGTGTGGGACTAATAAAGGTTATCTTATCTTATCTTATCTTATTATCGGACTACTTGAGGAGCGGCAGTGGAGAGGATTTGGATTATGTACAGAAAGTTTGGAGCACTTCTTCCCGACCCCTGTTTCCCCACGGACCCTGGAGACCCGGACCCCCTTTTTCCCCTGCACGTTGTATTCACTTGGTGTTTTGTTAACTGTAAATAAACGTACTGTCTTTTGCCGAAGGAAAACCTGGCCTGCGCCTATGTCCTTTAAGAAATCTTATCAGATTACATATTGTTGAAATCACCCAATTCTTTGAATCTTTGGGCTGAAGGAAGGACAGTACTCGGTGTATAAATGCTCAATCAACAATTCTTTATTTCCATACAATCCAACAATCAGAGCATTACAGCGTCCGGACGGGAGAGATGCCTGCAGAGGGTCCGCAGCATGTCTCAAAATGGTAGCAACTTTCACAGACTTTTATAGCTAGTAACAGCCCCCCTCCTTGTCCTAAAACTGCATCTTCACCTGTTTTTCTCATTCTTAGCGAGACTGGCCCCTGACCTTGCCTCCCTGTTTATCCTGTAGAAAGAATTGGAAGGGGGGCAAGGAATGTGGTTTTATCTCCTCTCTTCAGACACCAGGTCTCCTGCTTACAGCCTTCTTCACATGATTCAGCAATAAAACATTTCAATAAAACAGTGTAAGACATTCACAGCCGATCAAGGATACAGAGTGATGCACACTTTATCTAATGAACTACAAAATGATTATGTTTGTTTTAACTCAAGAGTATAATGAAGACTAAACTACATACCTAGCACACCATCTGAACTAAAGAATAATATATGACCTACAGCTGTTAACCTTATCTGGTGCAGTGACTACTGGTCATAAGAATAGCCTAAGTTTTACTACTAACACCAAAGGATAATATATGGCCTACAACTGTTATCCTAATTTGGTACTTTACTACTGGTCATGAAAATAGCTTATATTGTACTACTGAACTCAACAATCCCCCTTTGATCTCTTTTTTCAAAGAGATCACTTACAACATGCACTCCAGGGTCACAATGTCCACGTCTTTCCACTCCTCAGGCTTCTCTTTCAACAGAGGCATCATGACCCCGGGGCCCTCCGGCCCAGAGGCTACGGCCCTGTCGATAAGACGAACTACTAATGCTCTGAGGCAGGGGATAAAACAACAACCACATGTGGTTAAGACTGCAGTAAAAACAGACAGTGAGACCATGATTGACATAACAAAGCCTTTCCATTGCCCAAAAACAGAAGTCATCCATTCCTCCAGGGGGTTTTCAATACCTGAGTGTTCATGCATACTATGGGCCAAAGTTCGCAGCCCCTCCAGTGCTCTAGTTACAGATCCATCTGGAGCAGTATTGTTGGGAATAAATGTACAACACGTGTGTCCAAACATTTCACAAACCCCCCCTTTTTCAGCAAGAATCATATCCAGCGCCATCCGGTTCTGTACTGTCATTAAAGAAGTGGGCCCTAATTGCTCTACTAACCCTTCAATCGCGTCACGTGTCAAATTTGCCAGCCGGAGAATATTATAATGCACATAATTAATCCTATCCACGTTTTTGTTGGAGGTGACTGGAAACAAGGCAGACAACACAGGGATGTTTTCGAATCCGGCTGCTATCTGATCTACTAATTTGTACTCATTTGGGACGCCGCGCGGAACACCGATAGAATCTATATATGTGGGTGAATTAGCAGTCAAATCAAACGTCCAGGAAGATCCTTTAGACATCACCTGACGTCTGCGCCTAATCGTGAGTCGGGCATTAGCATCTATCGCTTTGGATTTAACCTTTTTCCCTATTATCAGCAGAGGCGCCCCCAGTCTGACCATGGCACAAACACCAAACGTGTCTTTTGGTATTCGCACATGCAGACTCCCGCCTCCACAATAATAGTACAAACCGGCTCGAGCCCAAGTCCCCACAGTCGTGGCGTTCGCACGCGAAGCATCCCCTCTTCCTGGATATATCACCGTACACCAGTCAGCTGGGATCTTTCCGGCGTCATACTCCTGCTCTCTAGGCTCCTCTACTGTGAACTTAAAACAAGTGTAATTAGCTTTCCTGGGTGTGAATGGCCCAGGAACGGTACCATTATCTATGGGGGGAAATAAAACAGACAACGGTGCACATTTTCCTGAAGATACCGCCCTCCGAGTAAGTCGGAGCATGCAGTCAAAACCCCACGGGTCCTCTGGATGCAGAGGGGCTGGTTCGGTAAATAAATGTGGGCGTGCCGTAGCGCATGCCACACAATCAGACACATTTTGCTCTTTCGCATTCGCAATTAGCCAATCCAACCACAGATTGCTGTCCTGATAACCAGTGGCCCTTGAAATAAGCTGTTTAGGTTTGAGTCTTGTGTAGTCTACCTCGTGTACTTGTGGGCCTGATCCGGAATGTAAGGGTGCTGAGGGAGTTGTTTTAACCTCTCCCTCGGCCACTTCAGGTGCAGAGTCTCTAAAATTGATTTTAACCAGACCATATGGGTCCTTACCTGAGACATCCACACCTATAAATAAATAGACCACAGTTCGGGCGGGCCATACCGTGTCATACCACCTATTCAGTGAGAGAGTCAACGGGTTCTGCCCAGTAGAGAAGTCCCGCTGAAACCCGAGCTTCTGCCATATGGCATCCTTGTGGGGGCGCCAAATGCTGGAATACTCCACTATGGTAGACCAGTAATCACATGGGCCCTTCCAATAAGTGTGGTAGGGGTAGCCAAGCTTCTGATTATTACACTCTATATCTACCATTGGATTGTAACCTACCCAAACGTCATATCCCCGCCATGAACTATTTAAGCCTTTACAGTCAATGACAGCACAAAGATCGAATGTGTAAGAAGTAGTGGACCCTTTAACGTAGTCCAGCTCTATACCGCCGTAATAATCCAAACACTCATCTGGTTTACCTGTTTCGCTGCGTTTGGTTCGCTCTGCCGTAGCCTGTGAAGGGGGTACCCCTGGAGTGGACTCAGATCTGTCTCTGGGCAATTCACTTTCAAGAAAAATCACAGTTACAATTACAGCAGTTATCACTCCTAACACTACCACTGTTTTCCACCTTCCCCATAGCCCCATTTTAATTATTTCTCTCATTACTTCTAGTCCAATGTAATTTTACTTGTTCTTTTTGTTTTAATTTTTCTTTTTGCTCTTTATTTACTTTTATTTTTATCGTTATTGCTGTTAGTATTTTAAACCTTTATCTTCTAAGTCGGGTGATTCTCGACTTCTTTCTTCAACCTCCGGGGTAGACTACCCTTCGGTCGTCGCACAGATCAGGGGATTATTCTGCCCCTTCTATACTAAGATCTGTGTTCTTTGGGGTCACCTGCTGGTCCCCCTTTTTCGCCAAGAGCCTCTCCGACCGTCTAGGCTCCTCCGCCGCCGCACACTGGCTCCAGTGATACCAAGTGTCGCCTTTGCCTCTCAGCTGGACCGCGTGAGAGGTTCGAGTGGTCACCTCGAAAGGTCCTGTCCACCTCGGCTCGTCCCACTTCTGCTTATACACCTTCAGCCACACCCACTTTGCCTCTGGCGTGGTCACCTCCTTTCCGGTTGGATCTCCCACCTGTGTAGTAAAACTAGAGACAAGAGCTTTTAGTGCTTTAAACTGTTTTACATGTTCAGACACATTTACCTCCTCTCTTAATTCTCTTACACCTGCGGCAGGGCCTGGAAATTGTCTTCCTGTCAGCAGCTCGTATGGGGTAAACCCAGTGCGCTGGTTAACGGCACACCTCACACTCATTAGGGCTATAGGAAGAGCATCAACCCAATTCATGTTTGTCTGTGCACAGATTTTTGCCAATTTGTTTTTAAGATTTTGATTCATTCTCTCCACTTTTCCCTGGGATTGTGGGTGGTAAACTGTACCATATCTATGTTGCAACCCCAACATACTTTCCACCTCAGCGAGATCTCGATTTTTAAAGTGAGTGCCATTATCAGATCTTACCTTCTCTGGGAATCCATGCCAGGGGACATAACAATTCACCAGACATTTGATCACTGTTTTACTGTCTTCTCTGCGTGTTGGCCACGCCTCTGGCCAGCCGGTCAGAGCATCCACACACACCAACAGATATCTAAACCCTCGAACGGTAGTTATCATGTCAGTGTAATCAATCACAATTTCCTGACCTGGTCTTTCTGGCAAAGGAAACTTACCCATTTCTGGTTTCACGGTGGGCTTCGGATTGTATTGCCCACAAATCAGGCATGTTCTCACATGTTCCCTGACCATATTTTTCATGTAGGGATGCCACCAATGACACAAGTCCCTCTCCATTTGTGCTACTCCTAAATGTCCTAGCCCATGAGCCTCTTTAATTTTCTCCTGAGCCATTCCTGCAGTGAGTATTGGCCGCCCGTCGGGCCCTTTCCACAATCCTTCTGATTGTACGGCTCCTCTCTCCTGCCACACCGCCTTTTCCTCAGGCGAAGCTCCTTTTTGTGCCTTTTCGATGTCCTCTCGCTGTTGGGCGGGCAGGTCTCCCCATTCCATACCCATACTTACCATTTGTTTTCCTTCCTTATAGCCTGCCGCCCGTTTGGCTTCTTCGTCTGCTGCTCTGTTCCCTTTTGCCACCCAAGTGTTAGACTCATCATGCCCTTTACACTTTATGATGGCCACCTCCAGTGGTTCTTTCAGAGCATCCTCCAGCTATCTCATCTCCTCCTCATGTTTGATTGGTTTATTTGAGGCTGTTCTGAATCCAACCCTCCTCCATTGCCCCAGTTCCACATGTGCTGCTCCAAACACATATGCTGAGTCTGTATAAATGTTAACTCTTTTTCCTTTCCCTATTTTCAAAGCCTCTATCACTGCCACAAGCTCTGCTCTCTGCGCTGAATGAGGCCCTTCCAATGTTCCTGATTTCTCCACCTGCAGCTGGTCTCCTACTCCTTTCACCACTGCATAACCTGTTTTCAATCCTTCACTAGGATCCCTAAAACAACACCCATCTGTGAAATAATCATCTGCCTCTCTCACCGGTTCTGCTCTCAGATCAGACCTTACTTTCTCTTCAACCTCTACTATTTTTGCACAGTCATGAGGTATCCCTCCTCCCATTTGATCTGCCATGTTAATTCCTTCATGTGTGAAGGTCAAGTTTGGAGACTCCAGAATCTTAGTCAGTCTCTGTTGTCTCAGTGGAGTCATTGTGAATGCCTGTGAGTTAACATAGGCCACCACACTGTGTGTTGTGAGCACTTTCAGTGGGTGTCCTCGCACAATATGAGCCACTTTCTGAATTATTTTTGCTACCCCCGCTGCATGTTGTGTGCACATGGGGTGTCTTTTTTCCGTATTATCCAGGCCAATGCTGATATACATCAGCACCTGTCTCCTTCCCCCTTTTTTCTGAAACAACACACCATTTACTACTCCATTTGTTTCAGAAACATCAACCGAGAAATCAGAGTTATAATCGGGGATTGCCAAATCTGCTGCACGAGACAGGGCCTGTTTTAGTTCAATGAACCGCATTTCAGCTTCAGTGGTCCAGTTCAGATTAGCTGTGAGGTCTCTCATGCCATGTTCTTTCACCAAATCCCGCAGAGGTTTGGTTTTGCCCACATAGTCAGGAATGTAGTGTCTACTGTAACCAGTGAGCCCAAGAAATGACAACATTTCTTTGACAGTACGTGGCTGAGGGTGTGACATGATTGTTTCCCTTTGGGAAGCCAACATGCCCACCGTCTGCATCGCCACCACACGACCTAGAAATGTAACTTCAGTTCTGACGAGTTGAAGTTTTTCTTTACTTACTTTAAAACCTGTTTTAGCCAGCTGACGAAGCACAGCCATCGTCGCTTGAAAACAAGCATCAGCTGTTTTAGCAGCAATCAGCAGGTCGTCCACATACTGGATCAGTGTGCATCCTTCAGGTAATACACATGGAGAAAGGGCATTTTTAAGTACCTGATTAAAAATCCCTGGTGAAAGGGCAAAGCCCTGAGGCAACCGAGTGTAACGCAGCTGCTGGCCCCTGTAAGTAAATGAAAAAATATCTCTCAAAGATGGATGCAGAGGGAGACAAAAGAAAGCATTTGCCAAATCTATGCATGTGAACCACCGCTGATCTGGAGATAAGTTAGTCAAAGCTGTGTAGGGGTTTGGTACCGGTACTGTTGGTGTCTTAAGGACAGCGTTTATTGCCCTAAGGTCATGTGCCATGCGATATTTGCCCGTGCCTGATTTTTCAACCGGGAGAATCGGAGTATTCCATGCAGAGGAGGACGTTTCCAGCACACCCACTCGCAGAAGCCCTGAAATTGTTTCCGCAATGCCATTATCTGCCTCTGGACTGTGTCTGTATTGTGAACGCCAAATCGGAGTGTGCTCTTTTAACTCAAAAGTGACAGGTGAACAACATGTTAAACCCACATCCGTGGGACCTTTAGACCACAGAGTGTCAGGGAGTTCTGCTAGGCCTTTAACAGCTTCCTCGTGATCAGATTTCTCCCTGCCATGTGTTCGCTTTAGAAGTTTGTGTTCTAACACACTCTGATCAGCTGCTGTCACAGAAATTCGATACGTTTTACAACTGGGTGAGTATGAGACATCAGTAAGTTGTGTTTGCTGCCAATCTGTGGCCCTTATGGCTGTCCTCACCATTGGGCCTAAATCTTTAGCTTGATGACCCTCATGTACTGCCAAAGACACGTGGGGAACCGCTTCATCTCCCATTCTATACCAACTCATCTTATCTTCAGGGAGCGGAACAAACGCTGCCACTCTGCGCTTATGGCCGCCACAACGGGGCAAAATCGCATCATAAAAGTGATGCCTGCGTCCCCTGAAGTTATACCCGACACCATAAACCAGGTTATGCTCTATGTACTTCTTGGCAAGTAAAATTTTACTTTATTTTATGACTGCAGCCCTTAAAACTCGACAGACACCATAAACCACCGTCAAACCTCTATTCAATGTGCTGAAACCAGCAACCCCTCAGTGCTGCACTCACGGCCGCACCACCGGAACACGGCCGTATCATAAACCAAACCTACGGACGTGTTGCGCCTTTGGCGTTGCCAGCGTTTAACCGCACCGTGAGCCAGCATCTGCTTTTCCTTAAATCAACTTCTATTTCATAGCCGGCAGGAGCAAGGACTCAACCGACACCATAAACAAACTTCAAAACCTCGACTTCAAATGTACTGAACTTATGGCTGCGTCTCCAGAAGAAATTCTAATGTATTATTGCTACAGAAGCCAGTTTTAGACAAAATTAAATGTGGAAGGTAAAGTGGGCTGCAACTAGCTCAACGTAGTGTATTATTAGTTTCTCGGTAGAAGCAGTTTACTTAACACACTGGAATTCAGCCTCAACTTATGTTGTTAGTATCTTGCGCCAAAAAACCAGACACCGACAAATTTAATGTGAAAATACGTGTAACTCAGCGAACAGATTAATTTGAAAAAGCCCAATATGCACATTTGGTATAATACAACAGGCTGTGCTTACCTTTTTGTTGTTAGACCGGTCTTCCGTTCGCCTAGCCTCACGATCTCACCAAAGGCCAAATCTGCACCTCCTCAGCACGCCAAAGATCCGGGTCACGGCACCAAGTTGTTGAAATCACCCTTCCTTCAGCCCAAAGATTCAATTCTTTGAATCTTTGGGCTGAAGGAAGGACAGTACTCGGTGTATAAATGCTCAATCAACAATTCTTTATTTCCATACAATCCAACAATCAGAGCATTACAGCGTCCGGACGGGAGAGATGCCTGCAGAGGGTCCGCAGCATGTCTCAAAATGGTAGCAACTTTCACAGACTTTTATAGCTAGTAACAGCCCCCCTCCTTGTCCTAAAACTGCATCTTCACCTGTTTTTCTCATTCTTAGCGAGACTGGCCCCTGACCTTGCCTCCCTGTTTATCCTGTAGAAAGAATTGGAAGGGGGGCAAGGAATGTGGTTTTATCTCCTCTCTTCAGACACCAGGTCTCCTGCTTACAGCCTTCTTCACATGATTCAGCAATAAAACATTTCAATAAAACAGTGTAAGACATTCACAGCCGATCAAGGATACAGAGTGATGCACACTTTATCTAATGAACTACAAAATGATTATGTTTGTTTTAACTCAAGAGTATAATGAAGACTAAACTACATACCTAGCACACCATCTGAACTAAAGAATAATATATGACCTACAGCTGTTAACCTTATCTGGTGCAGTGACTACTGGTCATAAGAATAGCCTAAGTTTTACTACTAACACCAAAGGATAATATATGGCCTACAACTGTTATCCTAATTTGGTACTTTACTACTGGTCATGAAAATAGCTTATATTGTACTACTGAACTCAACAATATCTAGCGTATACAGGTATATAAAATCCACAACAAAACGCTAAGTTCAGATGAACAGAATCGACCTCTTCGGCCGACCCAACAAAGAAAGATGTGTTTGGTGAGTACGTATGACAGAGGTATTACAATTTTATAAATTTTTCCTCCCATTTAGGTGTTAAGATGAAGATGGAGACAAAATATCAGGATGAAAAAGAGAATTAGAAAGCTGTACCACAGAGTTTGAACTGCTTTGTTTTCACATCACTGCCCTGCCCACTCTCCTTTATCATACAGACTCTCAGGGCCAGCGTGTTATTGTGAAATAGGAAACTCACATTCAAATGATCGCAGCTGTGACAGCAAACGTCCTCTGCAGCTGAGCAAACAATTACACTCTGTCAACACATTTGAATGAAGCTCAAGTATTGATGCTGCTCACTGATTTGATGGTTGGTTACGGAATAAACATATATTCTTAGTGCTTATTTTCTGTTTATATGGTGGTATATAGGCCAGTGTATTAAAAACGCCACTTTGAGTTACAAAGTGCTAAAGGTCACAAAGTACTGTGTAAGACAGTAAACTGCAGGAGACACTTTGTGCAGAGCTGTAGAGTACAGGATGGAGACAGGAAGTGAAAGTAGGCAGAGTGCAGCGCAGGAGTTGTTTTTATCGAAACTGTGTGTGACGTATAACAGAACTATATCATATACATTCGGCTTGTAATGCTTCAGATCTGCAGGGCTTAGCCCTGCACATCTCCTTTTCCGTAAATGTAAAGTAAAGATGATTTTTGACCTCTGACAACTCCTGAGTCGGGTTTTCTCTGTCCATTAAAAGGAATAAAAGAATCGGGTTTTAATAGTTTCAGCTCTACTCTCAGGCTAGGTCCACACTAATACATTTTCGTTTGAAAACATATCGTTTTCTCTCCATTTTGGCCACCCATCCACACCGAGACAGCGCTTTCCTCAAGGAAAAACACAGCATTTTGAAAACGCTCTCGAAAATGCAAACATTTGAAAAACGGAGCTGTCCCTTCGCAGTGTGGACACACGAAAACGCAGACGAAGGTTAGTCATATGATGCAGCCATGTGACCACTCCAACCAAGATCGCGGAGGGCATTATACAGCATTTTTTGTTTGCTTTGAATTTTGACAGCCCTATTAACGGCCCATTTCGTGGCCTTTGCATTTTTTAATTCCACGCCATTTCCACTGTGTTTAATGGAGTATAGCCAAATTTTCAAACATGTATTTTTTTTCCATTTTATTTTAAAATTCAGTCTGAGTTTTTTAAATGAGCTTAAATAGCTGAGCTAAAGGCATACATCCACTATCGAACTTCGTGGCCGATTTCTGCTCCTTTGAAACCCATTATAAACGCTATTTTTCATACCACCATTATTTTTACAACGGTTAATGTGATTGTCTCAGTTATGGTGCCATTTTGGAGACCGGACCTTAAACTTGTAATTTTTTCATTTGTCCACTAGATGGTGACAGTTTTTCACATTTCAAGCAATGAACGAACTTCAGCCAAAATTAAAGATTTTGAGCGTTAGGGTTAGGGTTAGGGAAAATGAAGCTCCCCCCTGCACGAGGAGGGCGGGAGCAGTGCACGGGCCATACTTTACTGACCCTTCCCAAGACCCACTACGTCTGCCACTCCGTCTTCCGTGTCCGTTACTCTCCGGTTCCGAATCAGGTAAGTACCTTCCTAACTTAGGCTTCCAGGTAAGTACCGTATTTTTATTATTGTTGTTTTTAATCAAATTGTATTAATTTTGCTTTTCTTACAGGTTTTTAAATTGTTTTTACCTTGCTTTTAGTTTTCAATCAACTGGTTTTTAATTGTGCTTTTAATAAAGGAGGAACAGGGCGTGCACGGGCCATCAACCCCGATGGGTTAGGGTTAGGGTTTGTGAAAGAAAACGCAATGATCCCTCCCCACTTCGTCCGACGACTGGGTGGTTGGATGGAGGGCCACTGGAAAGGCACGGGCCACCGCACGTCATGGGGGTTAGGTGTTAGAAAAGAAACAGGCCACCAGCAAGCTGGTAGCCTGAGGTGCACGGGCCATCGATGGGGCTGGGTGGTGATACCCCTGCCCTGTTTCAAAAAATTACCCATCTTGGGTGTATGCGCATTGTACATCATGGGGGCCCTCGCGACGTTTCGGCATATCTGTGCCTTCTTCAGGCTGGCCCCATGTGTGTTCTCTTGTGTCTGATTGACTTCTGTCTTGTCTGTGCCTCTCTTGGCTTTTATACTCTTTCTTAGCTCCTCCCACTCTTGGGTTTCCAACTTGTGTTTCTTACTTGTTTTTCTTTCTGACTGTGTTTCTCTTTACGTGACTTTCTTGTCTTACTTGTTTTTCTTTCTGTTTTTCTCTTTACGTGACTTTCTTGTCTTACTATGTTTCTGCCACTCTGGGCCTTTTATTTACGGGACTTCTTGTCTTTCCGTCTGTTTTTCTCTTTACGTGACTTTCTTGTCTTACTATGTTTCTGCCACTCTGGGCCTTTTATTTACGGGACTTTCTTGTCTTTCCGTTATTCTTTATTCTTTTCTCTTTATTTCTCTTTTCTGTCTTTTCTGTTTTACGGGACTTCTTGTCTTTCCGTTATTCTTTATTCTTTCTCTTTATTTCTCTTTTCTGTTTTTTCTGTTGTACGGGACTTTCTTGTCTTTCCGTTACTTTGTTTCTTTTTCTTTGTGTTTTAGGGGGACCCCCCTGGTTAGGGTTAGGGTCCTGGGTTTGGGCAGGGGCATCCCCAACCCCACGAGGCACTGGCTGGTTAGGTGTTAGAAAAGAAACAGGCCACCAGCAAGCTGGTAGCCTGAGGTGCACGGGCCATCGATGGGGCTGGGTGGTGATACCCCTGCCCTGTTTCAAAAAATTACCCATCTTGGGTGTATGCGCATTGTACATCATGGGGGCCCTCGCGACGTTTCGGCATATCTGTGCCTTCTTCAGGCTGGCCCCATGTGTGTTCTCTTGTGTCTGATTGACTTCTGTCTTGTCTGTGCCTCTCTTGGCTTTTATACTCTTTCTTAGCTCCTCCCACTCTTGGGTTTCCAACTTGTGTTTCTTACTTGTTTTTCTTTCTGACTGTGTTTCTCTTTACGTGACTTTCTTGTCTTACTTGTTTTTCTTTCTGTTTTTCTCTTTACGTGACTTTCTTGTCTTACTATGTTTCTGCCACTCTGGGCCTTTTATTTACGGGACTTCTTGTCTTTCCGTCTGTTTTTCTCTTTACGTGACTTTCTTGTCTTACTATGTTTCTGCCACTCTGGGCCTTTTATTTACGGGACTTTCTTGTCTTTCCGTTATTCTTTATTCTTTTCTCTTTATTTCTCTTTTCTGTCTTTTCTGTTTTACGGGACTTCTTGTCTTTCCGTTATTCTTTATTCTTTCTCTTTATTTCTCTTTTCTGTTTTTTCTGTTGTACGGGACTTTCTTGTCTTTCCGTTACTTTGTTTCTTTTTCTTTGTGTTTTAGGGGGACCCCCCTGGTTAGGGTTAGGGTCCTGGGTTTGGGCAGGGGCATCCCCAACCCCACGAGGCACTGGCTGGTTAGGTGTTAGAAAAGAAACAGGCCACCAGCAAGCTGGTAGCCTGAGGTGCACGGGCCATCGATGGGGCTGGGTGGTGATACCCCTGCCCTGTTTCAAAAAATTACCCATCTTGGGTGTATGCGCATTGTACATCATGGGGGCCCTCGCGACGTTTCGGCATATCTGTGCCTTCTTCAGGCTGGCCCCATGTGTGTTCTCTTGTGTCTGATTGACTTCTGTCTTGTCTGTGCCTCTCTTGGCTTTTATACTCTTTCTTAGCTCCTCCCACTCTTGGGTTTCCAACTTGTGTTTCTTACTTGTTTTTCTTTCTGACTGTGTTTCTCTTTACGTGACTTTCTTGTCTTACTTGTTTTTCTTTCTGTTTTTCTCTTTACGTGACTTTCTTGTCTTACTATGTTTCTGCCACTCTGGGCCTTTTATTTACGGGACTTCTTGTCTTTCCGTCTGTTTTTCTCTTTACGTGACTTTCTTGTCTTACTATGTTTCTGCCACTCTGGGCCTTTTATTTACGGGACTTTCTTGTCTTTCCGTTATTCTTTATTCTTTTCTCTTTATTTCTCTTTTCTGTCTTTTCTGTTTTACGGGACTTCTTGTCTTTCCGTTATTCTTTATTCTTTCTCTTTATTTCTCTTTTCTGTTTTTTCTGTTGTACGGGACTTTCTTGTCTTTCCGTTACTTTGTTTCTTTTTCTTTGTGTTTTAGGGGGACCCCCCTGGTTAGGGTTAGGGTCCTGGGTTTGGGCAGGGGCATCCCCAACCCCACGAGGCACTGGCTGGTTAGGTGTTAGAAAAGAAACAGGCCACCAGCAAGCTGGTAGCCTGAGGTGCACGGGCCATCGATGGGGCTGGGTGGTGATACCCCTGCCCTGTTTCAAAAAATTACCCATCTTGGGTGTATGCGCATTGTACATCATGGGGGCCCTCGCGACGTTTCGGCATATCTGTGCCTTCTTCAGGCTGGCCCCATGTGTGTTCTCTTGTGTCTGATTGACTTCTGTCTTGTCTGTGCCTCTCTTGGCTTTTATACTCTTTCTTAGCTCCTCCCACTCTTGGGTTTCCAACTTGTGTTTCTTACTTGTTTTTCTTTCTGACTGTGTTTCTCTTTACGTGACTTTCTTGTCTTACTTGTTTTTCTTTCTGTTTTTCTCTTTACGTGACTTTCTTGTCTTACTATGTTTCTGCCACTCTGGGCCTTTTATTTACGGGACTTCTTGTCTTTCCGTCTGTTTTTCTCTTTACGTGACTTTCTTGTCTTACTATGTTTCTGCCACTCTGGGCCTTTTATTTACGGGACTTTCTTGTCTTTCCGTTATTCTTTATTCTTTTCTCTTTATTTCTCTTTTCTGTCTTTTCTGTTTTACGGGACTTCTTGTCTTTCCGTTATTCTTTATTCTTTCTCTTTATTTCTCTTTTCTGTTTTTTCTGTTGTACGGGACTTTCTTGTCTTTCCGTTACTTTGTTTCTTTTTCTTTGTGTTTTAGGGGGACCCCCCTGGTTAGGGTTAGGGTCCTGGGTTTGGGCAGGGGCATCCCCAACCCCACGAGGCACTGGCTGGTTAGGTGTTAGAAAAGAAACAGGCCACCAGCAAGCTGGTAGCCTGAGGTGCACGGGCCATCGATGGGGCTGGGTGGTGATACCCCTGCCCTGTTTCAAAAAATTACCCATCTTGGGTGTATGCGCATTGTACATCATGGGGGCCCTCGCGACGTTTCGGCATATCTGTGCCTTCTTCAGGCTGGCCCCATGTGTGTTCTCTTGTGTCTGATTGACTTCTGTCTTGTCTGTGCCTCTCTTGGCTTTTATACTCTTTCTTAGCTCCTCCCACTCTTGGGTTTCCAACTTGTGTTTCTTACTTGTTTTTCTTTCTGACTGTGTTTCTCTTTACGTGACTTTCTTGTCTTACTTGTTTTTCTTTCTGTTTTTCTCTTTACGTGACTTTCTTGTCTTACTATGTTTCTGCCACTCTGGGCCTTTTATTTACGGGACTTCTTGTCTTTCCGTCTGTTTTTCTCTTTACGTGACTTTCTTGTCTTACTATGTTTCTGCCACTCTGGGCCTTTTATTTACGGGACTTTCTTGTCTTTCCGTTATTCTTTATTCTTTTCTCTTTATTTCTCTTTTCTGTCTTTTCTGTTTTACGGGACTTCTTGTCTTTCCGTTATTCTTTATTCTTTCTCTTTATTTCTCTTTTCTGTTTTTTCTGTTGTACGGGACTTTCTTGTCTTTCCGTTACTTTGTTTCTTTTTCTTTGTGTTTTAGGGGGACCCCCCTGGTTAGGGTTAGGGTCCTGGGTTTGGGCAGGGGCATCCCCAACCCCACGAGGCACTGGCTGGTTAGGTGTTAGAAAAGAAACAGGCCACCAGCAAGCTGGTAGCCTGAGGTGCACGGGCCATCGATGGGGCTGGGTGGTGATACCCCTGCCCTGTTTCAAAAAATTACCCATCTTGGGTGTATGCGCATTGTACATCATGGGGGCCCTCGCGACGTTTCGGCATATCTGTGCCTTCTTCAGGCTGGCCCCATGTGTGTTCTCTTGTGTCTGATTGACTTCTGTCTTGTCTGTGCCTCTCTTGGCTTTTATACTCTTTCTTAGCTCCTCCCACTCTTGGGTTTCCAACTTGTGTTTCTTACTTGTTTTTCTTTCTGACTGTGTTTCTCTTTACGTGACTTTCTTGTCTTACTTGTTTTTCTTTCTGTTTTTCTCTTTACGTGACTTTCTTGTCTTACTATGTTTCTGCCACTCTGGGCCTTTTATTTACGGGACTTCTTGTCTTTCCGTCTGTTTTTCTCTTTACGTGACTTTCTTGTCTTACTATGTTTCTGCCACTCTGGGCCTTTTATTTACGGGACTTTCTTGTCTTTCCGTTATTCTTTATTCTTTTCTCTTTATTTCTCTTTTCTGTCTTTTCTGTTTTACGGGACTTCTTGTCTTTCCGTTATTCTTTATTCTTTCTCTTTATTTCTCTTTTCTGTTTTTTCTGTTGTACGGGACTTTCTTGTCTTTCCGTTACTTTGTTTCTTTTTCTTTGTGTTTTAGGGGGACCCCCCTGGTTAGGGGGGTTAGGGTTAGGGGGTTAGGGGGTTAGGGTTAGGGTTAGGGGTTAGGGTTAGGGTTAGGGGGGGGTTAGGGGAAGGGGACTGAGCCTGCCACCTCTGTGAGGCAGGAAACGCACGGGCCATCCCTCCCGAAGGAAACCCACCCTGCTGGTTGTCACGATTACGGGAAAGCCTCCGCCTTTTCCCGTATCGGACGGTGGTCCAACCTGCTGAGGCCATCCGGCCCTCAGTCTTTGGCAAAGTGTTGTGTTTGTGTTGTTGTGTTTTCTATTTTGTGTATTATTGTGGTCCTTGTAATGTGGGTTCGCCTTTGTTATCTAAATAATTATAACTCTTATTTGAGCTTTTATGTGGCGAGATACAAATGTCAAAATAAAAAGAAAAAAAAAAAAAAAAGAGAAAAAAAGAAAGAAAAATTAAAACAAAAGTTTTATTCAATTAATTACAAAAAACAGTGTGCCGTACGCGCAACGTTTCGACCCTGTAAGGGTCTTCCTCAGGCGCTTGGCACACAAAAAGCTACAGAAATGAGGCTGTAATGCACAAGGCTGTGGCTATTGATGTTCACTCCTCAGAGTCCAGAGTCGAAATGAGCTCCAAGCTGACTCCACCTCCCTTTATACCCTCCCCTCTGTGTGTAGGGTTAGGGTTAGGGTTAGGGTTAGGGGTTAGGGGGTTAGGGGGTTAGGGTTAGGGGGTTAGGGGTTAGGGTTAGGGGTTAGGGTTAGGGGTTAGGGGTTAGGGGTTAGGGTTAGGGGGTTAGGGGTTAGGGTTAGGGTTAGGGGGTTAGGATGGGGAAGATAATCCCTTCTCCGAAAGGAAAAGGAGCGTGCACGGTCCATCCCTCCCTGCGGCCCTCCGTACCCGTCCCAGAAGACTTGGCGGTCACGTTGGCGGCGGCGGCCATAGCGTACCACCGTCCAGCCATCGTCCATGGCGTCCAGAATTTTTTTGTCGTTTTTCTTTTTTCCAAAAAAAATTAAATGTGCTTCACAAAATATATTTTATTAATTTTAATGTGAACAAAAAACGCTTTCCAAAATGTGGAAAGGAAAAAGTCACTTAAAAAACAGTAAACAACAAAAGAAGGTGTGCCAAAAAAAACTGTTTATTTAAAAATAAACACAAAAAACACAACGTTTCGACCGTACACGGTCTTCTTCAGGTGTGGCACACAGAAAACTGTAAGCTAGGTTAGCTGGCAACAGTTGGACTGGCAGAGATGTGCTCTCATCGAGTGCCGAGTGGAAAATGAGCTCCTGTGTGAGCTCCGCCTTTTATATTCTCCCCTCGGCTGTGTAAAATCCCATTCGTCTTTTTTAACTTTGGTTCGGTAAAAATGAATTTGGTCTTCATTTTTTAATCTACATTACATTTTAACTGTTTTTTAGCCAAAAATAACATATTTGCACTCCATGAAATTACTGTCAATGAATTTTAAAGCCAAATTAATTTAATCACTGTTTTTATTCCCAATTTGTTTTTAAGTCATTTTTAACTGTAAATAGTCTTGCAAACCCTATGAATTGTGCTGATAAATTTATGAACCCTGGTTTTTAGAATTTTTAAGCCAATCTTCCAATTTCTCACTAATTAAATTCCCCCTTTATTAAATAATACATACCGAGGGTCAGGAGATGGGGATAAAGTGGTTAGGGTTAGGGCTAACATACAGGGCTGGGGTTAGGGTTAGGATAAGACAAAGGACTGGGGTTAGACTAACATAGGGCTTACATTGAGGTTAGGTTTAGGGATGGGGCTTGGGTTGGGGCTAGGGTAGTGTAAAACATTGGAGAACAAAAAAAGGGGGGGGTTTTTGGGGTCAAAACTAAATCGGGTTTAAATTAAACTACTGAGACAAATAGGGTTAAAGAAGTTGAGGTTAGGGTGGGATTAAGGGTTGGAAATTAACCAAAACCTTCCCCAATAAAAGTCTAATTCCATTTTATGTTAAGTCCCAATGGTTCTTTAGTTCCCAATGTATAAATCCAATATCTCTCCCTCTTTTTTCGTTCCCAATCTGTCCAATCCATGCCTTGTTGTAGTCCAGCCATTCTCAGCGAATCCCAGCCATGCTTAAGAAAATGTACAACTAAAGGTGCATCAGGTTCCTTCTTTTTCCTGATGTTATACACATGTTGGTACAATCTACTGTACAAATCATTTCTAGTTTCACCCACGTACTTCATTCCACACTTTGAGCAAAAAACAACATAAACACAATTCTTTGTTTGTGGGCTGAAACTTTGCGTAACTGAAATAATAGTCCTGTCCTTTACATTCCTAACAAACTCCAGCTTCGTAAACAGGGCCTCCAAGTACCTCGGTTTGCTCGATTCGAGCCGTGGAAGTCTGGCCCTTACAAGCAGGTCAGCTAAGTTCTTGTTCCTCCGAAAGGCCGAAATGACCCTTGAATTTGGGATAAGAGCTGCCTGACCTATGACCTCATCAAAATGATTCTTCATGTGTCTATTAAAATACCTGCTATTGGAGGAAAATGTGCTAATGAGTGGGAGTAAGTCCCCCTTGACCTTCTCACTGTCCTCCTGAAAGGTCTTAAGACATTTCTTTAAAAAAGGTCGAGAATATCCCCTTTCACGCAATGCCTTAAATAAGGTGATTACTGCCTTTCTAAAGTCCGTCGGTTGGGTACAAATCCGCCGAAATCTGAGAAGCTGGGACTTAACGATACCACGGAAAGTGTGTTTTGGGTGGAAACTAAATTTGTGTAACAGGGCGTGCGTGTCTGTACTCTTGAAGAAAACTTTGACATCGAGTTTACGGGTGATGTTAAACGTCGGCCCTTTGAACACCGTGGTGTCCAAAAAGTCTATGGCCTCCCTATTGACTTCAAATTTCAATTGAATTGATGGATCATGGGAATTCAACGTTTGCACAAATTCTGTAAATTCCAATTCAGAGCCAGTCCAAATCCCCCAAATATCATCCAAATACCTCAAATAATGGGCCGGCTTCTTTTTACACTTCGGGAGCACTTCTGCTTCCCAATTGGCCATGAATATATTTGCATACGCCGGTGCAAATTTCTTGCCCATTGCGGTTCCTTTAACTTGCAAATAAAATCGTTCATCAAACATGAAATCATTCTTTGTCAAATTAATTTCTAGCAATTGTAGCAATTCCTGATCAGGCCTTTTAGGATCTGGAAATTTCTGAAAAATATTCCTCACAGTAGCGATTCCCGCCTCAATTGGAATATTAGTGTACAAGTTGTCTACGTCCATGGAGAAAAAATAAAAATCCTCAGCTATTTTTAAGTTCTTAACTATGTCAATGAAATGATATGTGTCCTTCACATATGCAGGATGCTTTACAGATAATGGATTCAAATAAAAATCCAGAAATTCCGCTGTACGATAAGTCTCGCTCTCGCAATCCGAAACAATGGGCCTCCCCGGGGGGATCTCGTACGGGATGGTCCATTTGTCTGGAGCTTTGTGTATTTTCGGCAATATGTAAAACCGCCTCTCTCTAGGTTGCGAACTGCCCAATAGGTATTTGTACTGCTTAGAATTAATGAATTTTTTGTCCTTTAATGATTTAAGTATGTTTTTAACAATAGGGATTGTATCCAAATACAATGGTTTGTCCAATTTCCTGTAATATGTGGTGTCCTGTAATTGTCGTTGTACTTCAAACGTGTATTGTTCTCGACTTAAAATTACAACCGCCGATCCTTTATCGGCTGGCTTTATTACTATATGTTTAGCGTTTTTTAGCTCTCGCAGTGCTCTGACTTCCGCCAATGAAATATTCTGTTTTTCTCTAATTGGTTTATAACACCTTTTAAACTTCTCCAAATCTCTATGAATTAAAGTTTCCACTTCTGGTGGAAGCTCCTGCACAGGCGGTGACCAATCCGACGGCCCCGTGAAAGGCATTTTATCCCTCCTTTTGGAGTTTCTAAAATACGTAGCCAACTTAACTTTTCTATGGTAAGCTTGCATATCAAATTCAAACTTAAGCTTTTCATTCTTACCTATATACAATGCTGGAACAAAGAACAGTCCTTTTCTCAACAGTTCCCGTTGTGGCCTCGAGAGTCTAAAGTTCTTTGCCAAGACCACCACGTCCTGACCCTGAAGGCCCAGTCCACTGTCGTCCCCATACTGGTCCAGACTCAGGGGGTGTTGCAGTTTAAAAAGGACGTCCAATGTTGAAACATGGCCTCGCCCGTTTCCGCCGTCCAGTGGATGTCATCTTCCTCGGTATGGAACAAGTCCTCGTCCAAAAGGGGAATGTGAACCCTATTCCGGTAGATATAGTCATTCAGGACCTGCAGGTTCGACTTGTCTTCAGCTGGCAGGTTCTCCGAGAAGTTAATCTGGGGAACCCAAATTTCTGCATATGGGAACCGCGTCCTCGCAGCCCTCACTGCCGCCTGCACATTCTTGATGGTCGTTTCCTTAGGCTTGTTGGCCCTGCTATTGATCCCAAAGGACAAGACCATCTTCTCCACCACCAGACCCTGTGGCGGTACCGTTTTCCTCAACAAGGCTTCTGCGTGGCGGAAGTCCGCCCCTGGAAAGCTCTCCACCTGCAAGTCCGTGTTGGAGAAGTCAGGGAATTTGGTGAGGTTCGAATCTCCCAAGAAAATCCATTTGCGATTCGCCACCCAGCTCCAATCAATCATCTTTCTTGTGGTGTTCTGATGGCGATTCACCCGGAAACGAGGACCCCTGGAACTCTCGACCTCATCAAACAGATCCCCTGAAAGATCAATCCACGGCTCCTCACCCTCAGAGCCTTCGTGATGGACCTGGGCTTGAACTTGCACATCCCGTGTTGAAGGCTGGGAAGATTGTCCCCGCTCCTCTGCTGCTTGGGCCTCTCTCTCGGCCTCTTCTTCCGCTCTAGCCCTGGCCTCATCTCGTGCCTCCTCTGCTCGCATCTCATCAAACATGGCCTCCAACGCCAACTGGGAGGCTGTACGTTCCGGAGGAAACACGGGGTCAGAGTCTGACAGGTGGTCCTCCTGCACGTCTTCCAGAAAAAGATCCTCGTCAGGAAGAACATCTTCCTCAGGAAGAACCACCCCTTCGGGTCTCCTCTTCCCCCGTTGGACTTCCCTCCTTCCGAGGGGAGATGGCATCCAGTCCGCCATGTTGGGGCTTGACCAGCTAGCCGCTGCATCAGGGACCCGGTCTGTCATGGTGGCCACCGAGGCCTTTGGCGCTACCCGCCGACGAACCTGAGGTGATTCACCCGCGAGCTTAGTTGAGATGAGAGCCTCAGCGTGGTCAATGATGCTCCGCGTGATCCGTCTTAGGTTCCGCTTGGCCCAGCGGGAGGCCACCTCAAAGGCCTTTCTCCATTCACGAGTGTCCATGCTGGAGAGTTCTGCCATAAACCTCTCCAAGCATCCTTCATAATGTTCCATCAAAATCTGGAGGGTCATCTGACCCCAATTTCTTGCATTCCCCACGATCATGTCTGTTGTATCCCGCCGTGGGTATGCCGGCTTAATCATCCCAGCTAGGACATCCACCATCCTAGCAATCATCCTGGGCTCCGGCCTGCCTGGCTCTGGAGCCACGTTCTGGAGATGGTGCACCATCTTTATGATGCCATGCAGCTTACGAATCAGTCTTCCAAAATCGGGACTTGCCGCTTCTCTTATTACATCATCCTCTCTGGTCCTGGAAGAGCTCCCTCTTCGGGCCGGTTGGAAACGTCCCTGCCGGACCACAGCTGCATACGAGCGGGATGGGACTTGGGGACCAAAGTACCGGGGGACCCGGGGGGGAGGCACTGGCGGGTTAGGATGGGGAAGATAATCCCTTCTCCGAAAGGAAAAGGAGCGTGCACGGTCCATCCCTCCCTGCGGCCCTCCGTACCCGTCCCAGAAGACTTGGCGGTCACGTTGGCGGCGGCGGCCATAGCGTACCACCGTCCAGCCATCGTCCATGGCGTCCAGAATTTTTTTGTCGTTTTTCTTTTTTCCAAAAAAAATTAAATGTGCTTCACAAAATATATTTTATTAATTTTAATGTGAACAAAAAACGCTTTCCAAAATGTGGAAAGGAAAAAGTCACTTAAAAAACAGTAAACAACAAAAGAAGGTGTGCCAAAAAAAACTGTTTATTTAAAAATAAACACAAAAAACACAACGTTTCGACCGTACACGGTCTTCTTCAGGTGTGGCACACAGAAAACTGTAAGCTAGGTTAGCTGGCAACAGTTGGACTGGCAGAGATGTGCTCTCATCGAGTGCCGAGTGGAAAATGAGCTCCTGTGTGAGCTCCGCCTTTTATATTCTCCCCTCGGCTGTGTAAAATCCCATTCGTCTTTTTTAACTTTGGTTCGGTAAAAATGAATTTGGTCTTCATTTTTTAATCTACATTACATTTTAACTGTTTTTTAGCCAAAAATAACATATTTGCACTCCATGAAATTACTGTCAATGAATTTTAAAGCCAAATTAATTTAATCACTGTTTTTATTCCCAATTTGTTTTTAAGTCATTTTTAACTGTAAATAGTCTTGCAAACCCTATGAATTGTGCTGATAAATTTATGAACCCTGGTTTTTAGAATTTTTAAGCCAATCTTCCAATTTCTCACTAATTAAATTCCCCCTTTATTAAATAATACATACCGAGGGTCAGGAGATGGGGATAAAGTGGTTAGGGTTAGGGCTAACATACAGGGCTGGGGTTAGGGTTAGGATAAGACAAAGGACTGGGGTTAGACTAACATAGGGCTTACATTGAGGTTAGGTTTAGGGATGGGGCTTGGGTTGGGGCTAGGGTAGTGTAAAACATTGGAGAACAAAAAAAGGGGGGGGTTTTTGGGGTCAAAACTAAATCGGGTTTAAATTAAACTACTGAGACAAATAGGGTTAAAGAAGTTGAGGTTAGGGTGGGATTAAGGGTTGGAAATTAACCAAAACCTTCCCCAATAAAAGTCTAATTCCATTTTATGTTAAGTCCCAATGGTTCTTTAGTTCCCAATGTATAAATCCAATATCTCTCCCTCTTTTTTCGTTCCCAATCTGTCCAATCCATGCCTTGTTGTAGTCCAGCCATTCTCAGCGAATCCCAGCCATGCTCAAGAAAATGTACAACTAAAGGTGCATCAGGTTCCTTCTTTTTCCTGATGTTATACACATGTTGGTACAATCTACTGTACAAATCATTTCTAGTTTCACCCACGTACTTCATTCCACACTTTGAGCAAAAAACAACATAAACACAATTCTTTGTTTGTGGGCTGAAACTTTGCGTAACTGAAATAATAGTCCTGTCCTTTACATTCCTAACAAACTCCAGCTTCGTAAACAGGGCCTCCAAGTACCTCGGTTTGCTCGATTCGAGCCGTGGAAGTCTGGCCCTTACAAGCAGGTCAGCTAAGTTCTTGTTCCTCCGAAAGGCCGAAATGACCCTTGAATTTGGGATAAGAGCTGCCTGACCTATGACCTCATCAAAATGATTCTTCATGTGTCTATTAAAATACCTGCTATTGGAGGAAAATGTGCTAATGAGTGGGAGTAAGTCCCCCTTGACCTTCTCACTGTCCTCCTGAAAGGTCTTAAGACATTTCTTTAAAAAAGGTCGAGAATATCCCCTTTCACGCAATGCCTTAAATAAGGTGATTACTGCCTTTCTAAAGTCCGTCGGTTGGGTACAAATCCGCCGAAATCTGAGAAGCTGGGACTTAACGATACCACGGAAAGTGTGTTTTGGGTGGAAACTAAATTTGTGTAACAGGGCGTGCGTGTCTGTACTCTTGAAGAAAACTTTGACATCGAGTTTACGGGTGATGTTAAACGTCGGCCCTTTGAACACCGTGGTGTCCAAAAAGTCTATGGCCTCCCTATTGACTTCAAATTTCAATTGAATTGATGGATCATGGGAATTCAACGTTTGCACAAATTCTGTAAATTCCAATTCAGAGCCAGTCCAAATCCCCCAAATATCATCCAAATACCTCAAATAATGGGCCGGCTTCTTTTTACACTTCGGGAGCACTTCTGCTTCCCAATTGGCCATGAATATATTTGCATACGCCGGTGCAAATTTCTTGCCCATTGCGGTTCCTTTAACTTGCAAATAAAATCGTTCATCAAACATGAAATCATTCTTTGTCAAATTAATTTCTAGCAATTGTAGCAATTCCTGATCAGGCCTTTTAGGATCTGGAAATTTCTGAAAAATATTCCTCACAGTAGCGATTCCCGCCTCAATTGGAATATTAGTGTACAAGTTGTCTACGTCCATGGAGAAAAAATAAAAATCCTCAGCTATTTTTAAGTTCTTAACTATGTCAATGAAATGATATGTGTCCTTCACATATGCAGGATGCTTTACAGATAATGGATTCAAATAAAAATCCAGAAATTCCGCTGTACGATAAGTCTCGCTCTCGCAATCCGAAACAATGGGCCTCCCCGGGGGGATCTCGTACGGGATGGTCCATTTGTCTGGAGCTTTGTGTATTTTCGGCAATATGTAAAACCGCCTCTCTCTAGGTTGCGAACTGCCCAATAGGTATTTGTACTGCTTAGAATTAATGAATTTTTTGTCCTTTAATGATTTAAGTATGTTTTTAACAATAGGGATTGTATCCAAATACAATGGTTTGTCCAATTTCCTGTAATATGTGGTGTCCTGTAATTGTCGTTGTACTTCAAACGTGTATTGTTCTCGACTTAAAATTACAACCGCCGATCCTTTATCGGCTGGCTTTATTACTATATGTTTAGCGTTTTTTAGCTCTCGCAGTGCTCTGACTTCCGCCAATGAAATATTCTGTTTTTCTCTAATTGGTTTATAACACCTTTTAAACTTCTCCAAATCTCTATGAATTAAAGTTTCCACTTCTGGTGGAAGCTCCTGCACAGGCGGTGACCAATCCGACGGCCCCGTGAAAGGCATTTTATCCCTCCTTTTGGAGTTTCTAAAATACGTAGCCAACTTAACTTTTCTATGGTAAGCTTGCATATCAAATTCAAACTTAAGCTTTTCATTCTTACCTATATACAATGCTGGAACAAAGAACAGTCCTTTTCTCAACAGTTCCCGTTGTGGCCTCGAGAGTCTAAAGTTCTTTGCCAAGACCACCACGTCCTGACCCTGAAGGCCCAGTCCACTGTCGTCCCCATACTGGTCCAGACTCAGGGGGTGTTGCAGTTTAAAAAGGACGTCCAATGTTGAAACATGGCCTCGCCCGTTTCCGCCGTCCAGTGGATGTCATCTTCCTCGGTATGGAACAAGTCCTCGTCCAAAAGGGGAATGTGAACCCTATTCCGGTAGATATAGTCATTCAGGACCTGCAGGTTCGACTTGTCTTCAGCTGGCAGGTTCTCCGAGAAGTTAATCTGGGGAACCCAAATTTCTGCATATGGGAACCGCGTCCTCGCAGCCCTCACTGCCGCCTGCACATTCTTGATGGTCGTTTCCTTAGGCTTGTTGGCCCTGCTATTGATCCCAAAGGACAAGACCATCTTCTCCACCACCAGACCCTGTGGCGGTACCGTTTTCCTCAACAAGGCTTCTGCGTGGCGGAAGTCCGCCCCTGGAAAGCTCTCCACCTGCAAGTCCGTGTTGGAGAAGTCAGGGAATTTGGTGAGGTTCGAATCTCCCAAGAAAATCCATTTGCGATTCGCCACCCAGCTCCAATCAATCATCTTTCTTGTGGTGTTCTGATGGCGATTCACCCGGAAACGAGGACCCCTGGAACTCTCGACCTCATCAAACAGATCCCCTGAAAGATCAATCCACGGCTCCTCACCCTCAGAGCCTTCGTGATGGACCTGGGCTTGAACTTGCACATCCCGTGTTGAAGGCTGGGAAGATTGTCCCCGCTCCTCTGCTGCTTGGGCCTCTCTCTCGGCCTCTTCTTCCGCTCTAGCCCTGGCCTCATCTCGTGCCTCCTCTGCTCGCATCTCATCAAACATGGCCTCCAACGCCAACTGGGAGGCTGTACGTTCCGGAGGAAACACGGGGTCAGAGTCTGACAGGTGGTCCTCCTGCACGTCTTCCAGAAAAAGATCCTCGTCAGGAAGAACATCTTCCTCAGGAAGAACCACCCCTTCGGGTCTCCTCTTCCCCCGTTGGACTTCCCTCCTTCCGAGGGGAGATGGCATCCAGTCCGCCATGTTGGGGCTTGACCAGCTAGCCGCTGCATCAGGGACCCGGTCTGTCATGGTGGCCACCGAGGCCTTTGGCGCTACCCGCCGACGAACCTGAGGTGATTCACCCGCGAGCTTAGTTGAGATGAGAGCCTCAGCGTGGTCAATGATGCTCCGCGTGATCCGTCTTAGGTTCCGCTTGGCCCAGCGGGAGGCCACCTCAAAGGCCTTTCTCCATTCACGAGTGTCCATGCTGGAGAGTTCTGCCATAAACCTCTCCAAGCATCCTTCATAATGTTCCATCAAAATCTGGAGGGTCATCTGACCCCAATTTCTTGCATTCCCCACGATCATGTCTGTTGTATCCCGCCGTGGGTATGCCGGCTTAATCATCCCAGCTAGGACATCCACCATCCTAGCAATCATCCTGGGCTCCGGCCTGCCTGGCTCTGGAGCCACGTTCTGGAGATGGTGCACCATCTTTATGATGCCATGCAGCTTACGAATCAGTCTTCCAAAATCGGGACTTGCCGCTTCTCTTATTACATCATCCTCTCTGGTCCTGGAAGAGCTCCCTCTTCGGGCCGGTTGGAAACGTCCCTGCCGGACCACAGCTGCATACGAGCGGGATGGGACTTGGGGACCAAAGTACCGGGGGACCCGGGGGGGAGGCACTGGCGGGTTAGGATGGGGAAGATAATCCCTTCTCCGAAAGGAAAAGGAGCGTGCACGGTCCATCCCTCCCTGCGGCCCTCCGTACCCGTCCCAGAAGACTTGGCGGTCACGTTGGCGGCGGCGGCCATAGCGTACCACCGTCCAGCCATCGTCCATGGCGTCCAGAATTTTTTTGTCGTTTTTCTTTTTTCCAAAAAAAATTAAATGTGCTTCACAAAATATATTTTATTAATTTTAATGTGAACAAAAAACGCTTTCCAAAATGTGGAAAGGAAAAAGTCACTTAAAAAACAGTAAACAACAAAAGAAGGTGTGCCAAAAAAAACTGTTTATTTAAAAATAAACACAAAAAACACAACGTTTCGACCGTACACGGTCTTCTTCAGGTGTGGCACACAGAAAACTGTAAGCTAGGTTAGCTGGCAACAGTTGGACTGGCAGAGATGTGCTCTCATCGAGTGCCGAGTGGAAAATGAGCTCCTGTGTGAGCTCCGCCTTTTATATTCTCCCCTCGGCTGTGTAAAATCCCATTCGTCTTTTTTAACTTTGGTTCGGTAAAAATGAATTTGGTCTTCATTTTTTAATCTACATTACATTTTAACTGTTTTTTAGCCAAAAATAACATATTTGCACTCCATGAAATTACTGTCAATGAATTTTAAAGCCAAATTAATTTAATCACTGTTTTTATTCCCAATTTGTTTTTAAGTCATTTTTAACTGTAAATAGTCTTGCAAACCCTATGAATTGTGCTGATAAATTTATGAACCCTGGTTTTTAGAATTTTTAAGCCAATCTTCCAATTTCTCACTAATTAAATTCCCCCTTTATTAAATAATACATACCGAGGGTCAGGAGATGGGGATAAAGTGGTTAGGGTTAGGGCTAACATACAGGGCTGGGGTTAGGGTTAGGATAAGACAAAGGACTGGGGTTAGACTAACATAGGGCTTACATTGAGGTTAGGTTTAGGGATGGGGCTTGGGTTGGGGCTAGGGTAGTGTAAAACATTGGAGAACAAAAAAAGGGGGGGGTTTTTGGGGTCAAAACTAAATCGGGTTTAAATTAAACTACTGAGACAAATAGGGTTAAAGAAGTTGAGGTTAGGGTGGGATTAAGGGTTGGAAATTAACCAAAACCTTCCCCAATAAAAGTCTAATTCCATTTTATGTTAAGTCCCAATGGTTCTTTAGTTCCCAATGTATAAATCCAATATCTCTCCCTCTTTTTTCGTTCCCAATCTGTCCAATCCATGCCTTGTTGTAGTCCAGCCATTCTCAGCGAATCCCAGCCATGCTTAAGAAAATGTACAACTAAAGGTGCATCAGGTTCCTTCTTTTTCCTGATGTTATACACATGTTGGTACAATCTACTGTACAAATCATTTCTAGTTTCACCCACGTACTTCATTCCACACTTTGAGCAAAAAACAACATAAACACAATTCTTTGTTTGTGGGCTGAAACTTTGCGTAACTGAAATAATAGTCCTGTCCTTTACATTCCTAACAAACTCCAGCTTCGTAAACAGGGCCTCCAAGTACCTCGGTTTGCTCGATTCGAGCCGTGGAAGTCTGGCCCTTACAAGCAGGGTTAGGGGTTAGGGTTAGGGTAGGGTTAGGGTTAGGGGTTAGGGTTAGGGTTAGGGTTAGGGTTAGGGGTTAGGGGTTAGGGTTGAAGAAAAAGAACCTGTCCCTCCCGAAGGAGGAACAGGGCGTGCACGGGCCATCAACCCCGATGGTCCACAGCCTCACATCCCTCTACCTCCATAAGTATTTTTGATTTTCAAGGTAAGTATTTCTTTTACAGGTTTTTCTTTTCAGGTAAGTATAGTTTTTGTTTTAAATTTCAAAAGGTAAGTATTTGTTTTTTACAGGTTCTCATTGTCCGTGTCCGTTACTTTGGCTCGTTTCCAATAAAGTATTTTCCATCCCAATTTGTTTTCTGTGTGGTTTTTTCATTTAGTTTTGATGTATCTCTGATTTGAGCTTTTAAGGAAAATCAATAAAACATGAATCAAAACATGAAATAAAATCCCCCAAAATAACAAACTAAAACAACAAACTAACGTAAAAGTGAAAAAATTAAATGAGTATGCCCTTGTCGCGACGTTTCGAAGGTGTTGCTTCTTCCTCAGGCGAGGGCATACTGAAGAGCTCTGTGTTTGAGGCTCCTATTTATACTCTCCCTCTGATCCCGCCTCCTTGGCTTTCTGTGGCTTTCTTATATCTTTTTTAGCTTATTGCTCTTTTCCAATTCTGCCAGACTTTTTGGCTCTCATTGTTCCCTTTTTCTTTCTTTCTTCTTTTCCAGTCTTTTCCTCTTTCCCCTTTGACTTTTCCCTTTTCCTCATCCTTTTCTTTCCCTCTCCTGTCCTCTGCCCATTACCCTTCCTTTTGGTCTACATCTGTCCTCTTTCTCTTCCGAATTTTGGGCTACTACAATGCCGACTTGGCTTTAATACTACACTCTCAACCCTGCTTGGGGAGGACTCAACCCGACTTGGGGAGTAAATTTAGAAAGGAGATGTGACGTTGGGTTAGGCTTTAGGTTTCAGCTGGGGTTAGGATTACTCGGGCTTCAGATCCAGTACTGGGGTAAGGTTTAAGATTTAATTTCCAGGAAAGAAGTAGAATTAAAGTATCCAAATTTCAGGTTGTTTAGGGCCAGATTAGATCAGGGGGTATATACAATAGGGCCAAAATCCAAATTTAGGTTGGGTAATTTGAGATAAACAAATTGGTTAGGGTTAGGTTAAATGACTGGGGTAGGGCATAGATGCTAGATTGAGCTTTAACTAGGAGTGAGACTGCAAGACCAACCGGAGCGAGGCACTGGCTGGTTAGGGTTGAAGAAAAAGAACCTGTCCCTCCCGAAGGAGGAACAGGGCGTGCACGGGCCATCAACCCCGATGGTCCACAGCCTCACATCCCTCTACCTCCATAAGTATTTTTGATTTTCAAGGTAAGTATTTCTTTTACAGGTTTTTCTTTTCAGGTAAGTATAGTTTTTGTTTTAAATTTCAAAAGGTAAGTATTTGTTTTTTACAGGTTCTCATTGTCCGTGTCCGTTACTTTGGCTCGTTTCCAATAAAGTATTTTCCATCCCAATTTGTTTTCTGTGTGGTTTTTTCATTTAGTTTTGATGTATCTCTGATTTGAGCTTTTAAGGAAAATCAATAAAACATGAATCAAAACATGAAATAAAATCCCCCAAAATAACAAACTAAAACAACAAACTAACGTAAAAGTGAAAAAATTAAATGAGTATGCCCTTGTCGCGACGTTTCGAAGGTGTTGCTTCTTCCTCAGGCGAGGGCATACTGAAGAGCTCTGTGTTTGAGGCTCCTATTTATACTCTCCCTCTGATCCCGCCTCCTTGGCTTTCTGTGGCTTTCTTATATCTTTTTTAGCTTATTGCTCTTTTCCAATTCTGCCAGACTTTTTGGCTCTCATTGTTCCCTTTTTCTTTCTTTCTTCTTTTCCAGTCTTTTCCTCTTTCCCCTTTGACTTTTCCCTTTTCCTCATCCTTTTCTTTCCCTCTCCTGTCCTCTGCCCATTACCCTTCCTTTTGGTCTACATCTGTCCTCTTTCTCTTCCGAATTTTGGGCTACTACAATGCCGACTTGGCTTTAATACTACACTCTCAACCCTGCTTGGGGAGGACTCAACCCGACTTGGGGAGTAAATTTAGAAAGGAGATGTGACGTTGGGTTAGGCTTTAGGTTTCAGCTGGGGTTAGGATTACTCGGGCTTCAGATCCAGTACTGGGGTAAGGTTTAAGATTTAATTTCCAGGAAAGAAGTAGAATTAAAGTATCCAAATTTCAGGTTGTTTAGGGCCAGATTAGATCAGGGGGTATATACAATAGGGCCAAAATCCAAATTTAGGTTGGGTAATTTGAGATAAACAAATTGGTTAGGGTTAGGTTAAATGACTGGGGTAGGGCATAGATGCTAGATTGAGCTTTAACTAGGAGTGAGACTGCAAGACCAACCGGAGCGAGGCACTGGCTGGTTAGGGTTGAAGAAAAAGAACCTGTCCCTCCCGAAGGAGGAACAGGGCGTGCACGGGCCATCAACCCCGATGGTCCACAGCCTCACATCCCTCTACCTCCATAAGTATTTTTGATTTTCAAGGTAAGTATTTCTTTTACAGGTTTTTCTTTTCAGGTAAGTATAGTTTTTGTTTTAAATTTCAAAAGGTAAGTATTTGTTTTTTACAGGTTCTCATTGTCCGTGTCCGTTACTTTGGCTCGTTTCCAATAAAGTATTTTCCATCCCAATTTGTTTTCTGTGTGGTTTTTTCATTTAGTTTTGATGTATCTCTGATTTGAGCTTTTAAGGAAAATCAATAAAACATGAATCAAAACATGAAATAAAATCCCCCAAAATAACAAACTAAAACAACAAACTAACGTAAAAGTGAAAAAATTAAATGAGTATGCCCTTGTCGCGACGTTTCGAAGGTGTTGCTTCTTCCTCAGGCGAGGGCATACTGAAGAGCTCTGTGTTTGAGGCTCCTATTTATACTCTCCCTCTGATCCCGCCTCCTTGGCTTTCTGTGGCTTTCTTATATCTTTTTTAGCTTATTGCTCTTTTCCAATTCTGCCAGACTTTTTGGCTCTCATTGTTCCCTTTTTCTTTCTTTCTTCTTTTCCAGTCTTTTCCTCTTTCCCCTTTGACTTTTCCCTTTTCCTCATCCTTTTCTTTCCCTCTCCTGTCCTCTGCCCATTACCCTTCCTTTTGGTCTACATCTGTCCTCTTTCTCTTCCGAATTTTGGGCTACTACAATGCCGACTTGGCTTTAATACTACACTCTCAACCCTGCTTGGGGAGGACTCAACCCGACTTGGGGAGTAAATTTAGAAAGGAGATGTGACGTTGGGTTAGGCTTTAGGTTTCAGCTGGGGTTAGGATTACTCGGGCTTCAGATCCAGTACTGGGGTAAGGTTTAAGATTTAATTTCCAGGAAAGAAGTAGAATTAAAGTATCCAAATTTCAGGTTGTTTAGGGCCAGATTAGATCAGGGGGTATATACAATAGGGCCAAAATCCAAATTTAGGTTGGGTAATTTGAGATAAACAAATTGGTTAGGGTTAGGTTAAATGACTGGGGTAGGGCATAGATGCTAGATTGAGCTTTAACTAGGAGTGAGACTGCAAGACCAACCGGAGCGAGGCACTGGCTGGTTAGGGTTGAAGAAAAAGAACCTGTCCCTCCCGAAGGAGGAAGGGTTAGGGTTAGGGTTAGGGGTTAGGGTTAGGGTTAGGGTTAGGGTGTGGGGAAAGACTAGGCCCGGCTATGCCGGAACCTA